>NC_029792.2:68997657-68999058 GCF_000816755.2 Arachis ipaensis
ATTAACTAATTGTTTCAAATTTTAATTTTAATTTTATTTCTCTTTTTAATTTTCAAATTCTAACTAAATTTTAAAATAAAAACAAAAATATTTTTCCTTTTAGTTTAAATTAAATTTGAATTTTCTCCCCCTCTCTCATCTCCTTCTATTTATTTATTTATCTACTAACACTTCTCTTCTACTCATAATTCGAACCCCATCTTCTTCTCTGTGTTCGAGTTTTTCTCTTCTCCTCCTTCTATTCTTCTCTTCTTATACTCACATAAGGAATCTCTATACTGTGACATAGAGGATTTTATATTTTCTTTTCTGTTCTCTTCTTTTTCATATGAGCAGGAACAAGGATAAGAATATTCTTGTTGAAGCTGATCCTGAACCTGAAAGGACTCTGAAGAGGAAGCTAAGGGAAGCTAAAGCATAACTCTCTGGAGAGAACCTGACAGAAATTTTCAAAAAAGAAGGAGACATGGCCGAACCTAATAACAATGGTGGAGATGCAAGGAAGATGCTTGGTGACTTTACTACACCCTTTTCCAACTTCTATGGAAGAAGCATCTCACTTCCTGCAGTTGGAGCAAACAATTTTGAGTTTAAGCCTCAATTGGTTTCTCTAATGCAGCATAATTGCAAATTTCATAGACTTCCAATGGAAGATCCTCATCAATTTTTATCTAAATTCTTGCAAATATGTGACACTGTCAAGACCAATGGAGTTGATCCCGAGGTCTACAGGCTTATGCTTTTCCCTTTTGCTGTAAGAGACAGAGCTAGAACATGGTTGGATTCACTACCTAACGATAGCCTGAACTCTTGGGATAAGCTGGTCAGTGCTTTCCTGGCCAAATTCTTTCCACCTCAAAAGATGAGCAAGCTCAGAGTGAAAATCCAAACCTTCAGACAGAAGGAAGGAGAATCCCTCTATGAAGCGTGGGAAAGATACAAGCAACTAATCAAAAGGTGTCCTACTGACATGCTTCCAGAATGGAGCATCATAAGTATATTCTATGATGGTCTGTCTGAGTTGTCAAAAATGTTATTGGACCATTCTGCAGGAGGATCTCTTCACGTGAAAACCCCTGCAGAAGCTCAGGAACTCATTGAAATGGTTGCAAATAACTAGCCTGAACTCTTGGGATAAGCTGGTCAGTGCTTTCCTGGCCAAATTCTTTCCACCTCAAAAGATGAGCAAGCTCAGAGTGAAAATCCAAACCTTCAGACAGAAGGAAGGAGAATCCCTCTATGAAGCGTGGGAAAGATACAAGCAACTAATCAAAAGGTGTCCTACTGACATGCTTCCAGAATGGAGCATCATAAGTATATTCTATGATGGTCTGTCTGAGTTGTCAAAAATGTTATTGGACCATTCTGCAGGAGGATCTCTTCACGTGAAAACCCCTGCAG
>NC_029792.2:69002861-69005651 GCF_000816755.2 Arachis ipaensis
GATAGCCTGAACTCTTGGGATAAGCTGGTCAGTGCTTTCCTGGCCAAATTCTTTCCACCTCAAAAAATGAGCAAGCTTAGAGTGAAAATCCAAACCTTCAGACAGAAGGAAGGAGAATCCCTCTATGAAGCGTGGGAAAGATACAAGCAACTAATCAAAAGGTGTCCTACTGACATGCTTCCAGAATGGAGCATCATAAGTATATTCTATGATGGTCTGTCTGAGTTGTCAAAAATGTTATTGGACCATTCTGCAGGAGGATCTCTTCACGTGAAAACCCCTGCAGAAGCTCAGGAACTCATTGAAATGGTTGCAAATAACCAGTTCATGTACACCCCTGAGAGGAATCCTGTGAACAATGGAACGCCTCAGAAGAAGAGAGTTCTTGAAATTGATACTCTGAATGCCATATTGGCTCAGAACAAAATATTGACTCAGCAAGTCAATATGATTTCTTAGAGTCTGAATAGATTGCAAGCTGCATCCAACAGTACTAAAGAAGCATCTTCTGAAGAAGAAGCTTATGATCCTGAGAACCCTGCAATAGTAGAGGTGAATTACATAGGAGAACCCTATAGAAACACCTATAATCCTTCATGTAGAAATCATCCAAATTTTTCATGGAAGGACCAACAGAAGCCCCAACAAGGCTTCAATAATAATGGTGGAAGAAATAAGTTTAGCAATAGCAAGCCTTTTCCATCATCTTCTCAACAACAGACAGAGAATTCTGAACAGAGCCATTCTGGCCTGGCAACCATAGTCTCTAATCTATCCAAGATCACACTAAGTTTCATGAATAAAACAAAGTCCTCCATTAGAAATTTGGAGGCACAGGTGGGTCAGCTGAGTAAGAAGATTACTAAAACTCCTTCCAGTACTCTCCCAAGCAATACAGAAGAAAATCCCAAGAGAGAATGCAAGGCCATAACCTTACTTGGTGTGGCCGAATGCCCAGAGAAGGAGGAGGACGTGAATCCCAGTGAGGAAGACCTCTTGGGACGTCCTCTGGACAGAAAGGAGTTTCCCTTTGAGGAACCAAAGGAATCTAAGGCTCATACAGAGACCATAGAGATTCCATTGAACTTCCTTCTGCCATTCATGAGCTCTGATGAATACTCTTCCTCTAAAGAGGATGAAGACATCACTGAAGAGCAAGCTGCTAAGTATCTAGGAGCAATCATGAAGATGAATGCTAAGTTATTTGGTATTGAGACTTGGGAGGATGAACCCCCTTGTTCACCAATGAACTGAATGCATTAATGAGGCAGACATTACCTCAGAAGAAACCGGATCCCGGAAAATTATTCATACCTTGTACCATAAGCACTATGACCTTTGAGAAAGCTCTGTGTGACCTAGGGTCAGGGATAAACCTCATGCCACTCTCTGTAATGGAGAAATTGGGAATCTTTGAGGTACAAGCTGCAAGAATCTCACTAGAGATGGTAGACAAATCAATGAAACAAGCTTATGGACTAGTAGAGGACGTGCTAGTAAAGGTTGAAGGCTTTTACATCCCTGCTGATTTCATAGTCCTAGACACTGGGAAGGATGAGGATGAATCCATCATCCTTGGCAGACCCTTCCTAGCCACAGCAAAAGTTGTGATTGATGTTGACAGAGGATAATTGGTCCTTCAGTTGAATGAGGACTACCTTGTATTCAGAACTCAAGGTTCTCCTTCTGTAACCATAGAGAGGAAGCATGAAAAGCTTCTCTCAGTACAGAGTCAAACAAAACCCCCACATTCAAACTCTAAGTTTGGTGTTGGGAGGCCACAACCAAACTCTAAGTTTGGTGTTGAGAGGCCCCAACATTGCTTTGATTTTCTGTGAGGTTCCATGAGAGCTCACTGTCAAGCTATTGACATTAAAGAAGCGCTTGTTGGGAGGTAACCCAATGTTATTTAATTATATCTGTTTATTTTCCATTGCTTTTTTATGTTTTCTTTAGGTTGATGATCATGTGAAGTCATAAAAACAACTGAAAAATAAAAAACAGAATGAAAAATAGCATTCACCTTGGAGGAAGAGCTTACTGGCATTTAAACGCCAGTAAAAAGCATTAAACTGGCGTTTAACGCCAGAAAGAAGCATCAAGCTGGCGTTAAACGCCAGAAACAAGCACCAGACTGGCGTTTAACGCCAGAACAGAGCATAAAATTGGCGTTTAACACCAAGAATGGGAGAAAAGCTGGCGTTAAACGCCAGAAACAAGCAGCAAGCTGGCGTTTAACGCCAGACATGCATTCTAAGGGCGTTTTGCATGCCTAAATGGAGCAGGGATGCTAAGTCCTTGACCCCTCTGGATCTGTGGACCCACAGGATCCCCACTACCCCACCTCTTCTTCTCTCCTCTTCACACCTCTTCATAACACTCTTCCCCAAATACCCTTCACCACTCACATCTATCCACTCTTCTCCAAAAACCCCACCTACCTCCAAATTCAAATTCTTTTCCCTCCCAAACCCAATCCTAATGGCCGAAACCTATCCTTCCCCCCACCCCTATATAAACCCCTTAACACTACTCCATTTTCACACATCACAAACACCACTTCTCCCCCTTGGCCGAATACACTCTTTCACTCCATCTCCTCCATTTTCTTCTTCTTCTACTACTTTCTTTCTTCTTTTGCTCGAGGACAAGCAAACATTTTAAGTTTGGTATGGTAAAAGCATTGCTTTTTGTTTTTCTATAACCATTAATGGCACCTAAGGTCAGAGAAACCCTAAACCCTATGAGTCATGGGAGATGGAGAGATTCATCTCAAAGGTCCATCAAGAC
>NC_029792.2:69006079-69037147 GCF_000816755.2 Arachis ipaensis
CTAAGGCCAGAGAAACCTCAAGAAAGAGGAAAGGGAAGGCAATTGCTTCCACCTCTGAGTCATGGGAGATGGAGAGATTCATCTCAAAGGTCCATCAAGACCACTTCTATGAAGTTGTGGCCAAGAAAAAGGTGATCTTTGAGGTCCCTTTTAAGCTCAAAAAGAGCGAGTATCCAGAGATCTGACAAGAGATTAGAAGAAGAGGATGGAAAGTTCTCTCTAATCCTATTCAACAAGTCGGAATCTTAATAGTTCAAGAGTTCTATGCAAATGCATGGATCACTAGGAACCATGATCAAAGTATGAACCCAAACCCAAAGTATTGGCTTACAATGGTTCGGGGGAAATACTTAGATTTCAGTTCGGAAGATGTAAGGTTGGCGTTCAACTTGCCAATAATGCAAGAAAACGCACGCCCCTACACTAGAAGGGTCAACTTTGATCAAAGGTTGGACCAAGTCCTCATGGACATATGTGTGGAAGGAGCTCAATGGAAAGTTGACTCAAGAGGCAAGCCGGTTCAATTGAGAAGACTGGACCTTAAGCCTGTAGCTAGAGGATGGTTGGAGTTCATCCAACGCTCTATTATTCCTACTAGCAACCGATCCGAAGTAACTGTGGATCGGCCCATCATGATCCATAGTATCATGATTGGGGAGGAAGTGGAAGTTCATGATATTATACCTCAAGAACTCTACAAGGTGGCTGACAAGTCCTCCACTTTGGCAAGGTTAGCCTTTTCTCACCTCATTTGTCACCTCTACAATTCAGCTGGAATTGACATAGAGGGAGACATCCTCATTGATAAGGACAAGCCCATCACTAAGAAAAGGATGGATCAAACAAGAGAGCCCACTCATGGACCTCAACAAGAGCATGAGAAAATTCCTCATCATGAAATCCCTGAGATGCCTCAAGGGATGCACTTTCCTCCACAAAACTATTGGGAGCAAATCAATACCTCCCTAGGGAAACTAAGTTCCAACATGGGACAACTAAGGATGGAACACCAAGAGAACTCCATCATTCTCCATGAGATTAGAGAAGATCAAAGAGCTATGAGAGAGGAGCAACAAAGACAAGGAAGAGACATAGAGGAGCTCAAGAACACCATTGGTTCTTCAAGAGGAAGAAGACGCCACCCTCACTAAGGTGGACCCGTTCCTTAATCTCCTTGTTCTTTATTTTTCTGTTTTTCATTTACTATGCTTTATGTTTATTTATGTTTGTGTCTTTATTACATGATCATTAGTGTCTAAGTGTCTATGTCTTAAAGCTATGAGTGTCCTATGAATCCATCACCTTTCTTAAATGAAAAATGTTTTAATTACAAAAGAATAAGAAGTACATGATTTCAAATTCATCCTTGAAATTAGTTTAATTATTTTGATGTGGTGACAATACTTTTTGTTTTCTGAATGAATGCTTGAACAGTGCATATGTCTTTTGAATTTGTTGTTAAAATTGTTGGCTCTTGAAAGAATAATGAAAAAGGAAAAATGTTATTGATAATCTGAAAAATCATAAAATTGATTCTTGAAGCAAGAAAAAGTAGTGAAAAACAAAAGCTTGCAAAAAAAAGAAAAAAAAAGAAAAAAAGAAAAGAAAAAGCAAGCAGAAAAAGCCAGTAACCCTTTAAACCAAAAGGCAAGGGTAAAATAAAAAGGATCCAAGGCTTTGAGCATTAATGGATAGGAAGGCCCAAGGGAATAAAATCCTGGCCTAAGCGGCTAAACCAAGCTGTTCCTGACCATGTGCTTGTAGCGTGAAGGTGTCAAGTAAAAGCTTGAGACTGAGCGGTTAAAGTCGTGATCCAAAGCAAAAAGAGTGTACTTAAGAACCCTGGACACCTCTAATTGGGGACTCAAGCAAAGCTGAGTCACAATCTGAAAAGGTTCACCCAGTTATGTGTCTGTGGCATTCATGTATCCGGTGGTAATACTGGAAAACAAAGTGCTTAGGGCCACGGCCAAGACTCATAAAGTAGCTGTGTTCAAGAATCAACATAGTGAACTAGGAGAATCAATAACACTATCTGAATTCTGAGTTCCTATAGATGCCAATCATTCTGAACTTCAAAGGATAGAGTGAGATGCCAAAACTGTTCAGAGGCAAAAAGCTACTAGTCCCGCTCATTTAATTGGAGCTAAGTTTCATTGATACTTTGGAATTTATAGTACATTCTCTTCTTTTTATCCTACTTGATTTTCAGTTGCTTGGGGACAAGCAACAATTTAAGTTTGGTGTTGTGATGAGCAGATAATTTATACGCTTTTTGGCATTATTTTTAAGTAGTTTTTAGTATAATTTAGTTAGTTTTTAATATATTTTTATTAGTTTTTAAATAAAAATCACATTTCTGGACTTTACTATGAGTTTGTGTGTTTTTCTGTGATTTCAGGTATTTTTTGGCTGAAATTGAGGGACTTGAGCAAAAATCTTATTCAGAGGCTGAAGAAGGACTGCAGATGCTATTGGATTTTGACCTCTCTGCACTCAAAATGGATTTTCTGGAGCTACAGAAACCCAATTGGTGCGCTCTTAATTGCGTTGGAAAGTAGACATCTAGGGCTTTCCAGAAATATATAATAGTCCATACTTTGTCTGAGTTTTGACGACACAAACTGGCGTTCAAACGCCAACTTCCTGTCCTATTCTGGAGTTAAACGCCAGAAACAGGTTACAAACTGGAGTTAAACGCCCAAACTGGCACAAAAGTTGGCGTTTAACTCCAAAAGAAGTCTCTATACATGAAAGCTCAATGCTCAGCCCAAGCACACACCAAGTGGGCCCAGAAGTGGATTTCTGCATCATTTACTTATCTTATGTAACCCTAGCTACTAGTTTAGTATAAAAACTAGTTTTAGTGATTTATCTAAAGATCTTTGGACGTTTAGTCCTTAGACCTTTATGCCTTTGTACATGTTTGGAGGCTGGCCATTCGGCCATGCCTAGACCTTTCACTTATGTATTTTCAACGGTGGAGTTTCTACACCCCATAGATTAAGGTGTGGAGCTCTGCTGTTCCTCATGAATTAATACAAAGTACTATTGTTTTCCTATTCAAATCAAGCTTATTCTTATTCTAAGATATTCATTTGCACACAAGAACATGATGAATGTGATGATTATGTGACACTCATCACCATTCTCACTTCGTGGTATAGGCTAGAATTATTGGCGGCCATTCCTGAGATCCAAAAAGTCTAAACCTTGTCTCTGGTATTCTGAGTAGGATCTGGGAAGGGATGACTGTGACGAGCTTCAAACTTGCGAGTGTTGGGCATAGTGACAGACACAAAAGGATCAATGGATCCTATTCCAACATGATCGAGAACCGACAGATGATTAGCCGTGCGATGACAGCGCATTTGGACCATTTTCACTGAGAGGACGGGATGTAGCCATTGACAACGGTGATGCCCAACATACAGCTTGCCATGGAAAGGAGTATGAGTGATTGGATGAAAGCAGTAGGAAAGCAGGGGTTCAGAAGGAACAAAAGCATCTCCATACGCTTATCTGAAACTCTCACCAATGAATTGCATAAGTATCTCTATCTTATTTTCTGTTATTTATATTTTATATCATAATTATCAAAATCCCATAACCATTTGAATCCGCCTGACTGAGATTTACAAGGTGACCATAGCTTGCTTCAAGCCGACAATCTCCGTGGGATCGACCCTTACTCACGTAAGGTTTATTACTTGGATGACCCAGTGCACTTGCTGGTTAGTTGTATCGGAGTTGTGAAAAAGAATTTGAGATTATAAACGTGCGTACCAAGTTTTTGGCACCATTGCTAGAGATCACAATTTCGTGCACTAATTAGCTTCCTCCCAGTTAGCTCCTTCTTCTGTGTCCAACTCTCCTAGAGATGATGGTTGAGTGTGGATAGCTGCAGCCTAACTCTTCTGTGTCAATTCAGCCAGTTGCTTGGTGATCATCTTATTATGGGCCAGGATTGTATCCATATGGTTTAATTCCAAGACTCCCCTGTTGTTGCTTCTGTCTGAGGCATAAAAATACTCATTGTCAGCCACTGTCTCGATAACATCAATGGCTTCTTCAATGATCTTTTTCTTTTTTAGGGAACCTCCAGATGAGTGGTCTACAGCCTTTTTTGATTCTTGATTCTGCCCTTCATAAAAGATATGAATTTGCACCCACTCATTAAATATATCAGGGGGGCATTTCCTTGTCAAATCTTTGAATTTCTCCCAGGCTTCATAAATAGTCTCACCATCCTACTGTCTGAATGTCTGCACTTCAGTTCTCAGCCTGTTTACTTTTTGTGGAGGGTAGAACCTTGTTAAGAATCTATTCATTACATCTTCCCAGGTGGTCAAGCTTTCCTTGGGAAATGACTCCAGCCATTTTGATTCTTTGTCCCTCAAAGAAAATGGATACAGCAGCAATCTATAGGTGTCAGGATGAACACCATTAGATTTAACTGTGTCACATATCCTTTGGAATTTAGTGAGATGCTCATTAGGGTCCTCTTGGGCACTTCCTCTAAAAGAACAGTTGTTTTGCACAAGACTTATAAGCTGAGGCTTCAATTCGAAGTTATTAGCATGGATAGTTGGCTTTTGAATGCTGCTGCCACAATTTCCTGGATTTGGATTGATGTAGGATCCCATAACTCTCCTCTCTTGTCCAGCAGGGTAGGCTCCACCTCTTCTGGCATGATTGTTCACCTCTCCTTCATGATGGGTTGCCATATCATCCTCCATGGCTATATCCACGTCTTCCTCCACTTCTTCCGCACCAATAGCCCTCTTTCCTCTTGCTTCCCTCCTTAATCTCAAGAAGGTTCTTTCCGGTTCACTATCAAATGAGGTTGAAACCTCTCTTCTAACTGTCATACAAGTAGCACAACAAGCAGCAACCAGCAAGTGAAGGATTCATAATTAATGAAAAAGTGTGGTGATGGGTGAAAATCGGATCCCAACACCAAAACTCACCGACAAGTGTACCGGGTCGCATCAAGTAGTAAAACTCACTTAGAGTGAGGTTGATCCCACAGGGATTGATGGATCAAGCAACTTTAGTGGATGATTCGTTTAGTCAAGCTAACATTGTTGATTTGAGGTGAAATTTGAAGCAATAGAATGTAAATAGCAGTGATTAGTTTAGTCATGTTCTCTTGTCATCTCAAGTGCAGTTTCAGGTTTAAATATTTCCAGCACCTCTTCCTTCTTTGCAATTTCACTTGACACAGGGACCTTATGTTCCTGTTTTTCCATTTCCTCCTTCCTTGCATTCAACAATTGGTCTACCAGCACTTCCATGTTTTTGAGGGAGTTCTCTTTTTCATTCCATAATTTTTTTTGTCTTCTCCTTATATCTTTTGAACATGGACTCAAGCTTTTAGAGTCTTTGGTTCATGGAAGTTTGTGTGGGTGGTAAGTTTTGAAAGGCGCTTTCTGTTGAAGCATGGTCAAGTGATGATATCTTTGGATGAATATCATATGGAGCATTAGAATTCCCTTCCCAGCCACCATTAGAATAATGACTTGCATCATTTTGTGGTGGAGGGAAATATCCCATATGATTCTCTTACTCATCTTGTGTCTCTGAAGCAAATCTCCATGGATTGGAATGCTCAGAATTTGTATTTTCTTGGTGATATTCCAGCCATCATTAGGGATTAGTGATGGTGGGTAATATCCCATAAAATTTGCTTGATCATAAGATTAGTTGAACTCCATTTGAATGTAAAACACAACACCAAGGAAAATTAAAATTCATGTCTCAGAGAAGAATTTCATAGTGAGGCAATAACTCAAACACCTTGCTTTCAATCTAAAATAGAAAACAAAAACAAAGAAAATGCTTGATCTAGACTTCTCACCCACTTAATCATTGTTGATCTAAATTAATCCCCGGTAACGGCGCCAAAAACTTGATGGGTGGAAATCGGATTCCAACACCAAAACTCACCGGCAAGTGTTCCGGGTTGCATCAAGTAGTAAAACTCACTTAGAGTGAGGTCTATCCCACAGGGATTGATGGATCAAGAAACTTTAGTGGGTGATTAGTTTAGTCAAGCTAACATTGTTGAATTGAGGTGAAATTTGAAGCAACAGAATGTAAATAGCAGTGAATTTAAAGTTGCAAAAAGTAAATGAGCAGAATCTTAAAGAGCAAGAAAGTAAAATAGCTGAAACTTAAATTGCAAGAAAAGTAAATGATTGAAACTTAAAGTGCAAGAAACTTAAATTGCTGAATCTAAATTGCTGGAATCTTAAATTGCTTGAAGAATAAAAGGGATTTGGGTGCTGGAAATTAAAGAGAGTAGTAAATCAAGACTTAGAACAATTGCAGGAATTGTAAATTGTAGGAAAATAAATCAAGATCACAGCAAGGTCAAATGGAAAACTTCAGAAAGTGAATTTGTAAAAGAGAATTGCAGAAGATCTAAACAAAAATGATAAATTGCAAAAGAACTAAAACAGAAATAAAAACTTGCTTTAGAATGAAGTTCAAAGAGACAATTGAGATCAGATCTTTAATTCTTAAAATCAGAAACAAAGAAATCACAAGAAAACTCAACGTTGAAGAGATTCAAGAGAACTCTCCAATCAGAGCTCCAAAAATCCAAATCAGAAAGAAAGTAAAAGTTGCAGAAGAAGTAGAATGAGAACCAGAAAGCAAAATTCAGATTTGATCTCCAATTCTTCAAATTCAAAAAAAGGGAAAACTAAAAAAAGCTCTCTACTCTACTTGCTCCCTATTGGAGCCAGCCTCCCCCTAATGAAATGGAATTGATGCCTTCATATAGGCTTTACAAGATGAAAATGAAATTGAAATTGAAAACAAATTACAATTAAAATGAAATTCCTAATCTAACTATTTCTTGTGCCTTTGAGTGATGATAATGGGCTTTTCTTGCTTTGGATTTGAAGAAGAGTGGATCCGGATGGCTTGATTTAATTGGATCAGTGTGCATTTTGTTAAGCTTAGCTCAGGGGCACTTGGTTTAATTCTGGTTGGAGGCATGCTTCCAGTGGAGCGCTCAGTTAAGTAAGGTAACTGAGCTCCCAATGCCTTGTCCCAGGCTTGTGCCATTTTGGCAATTTCTTCATGAAGTAATGGCGCTCAGTGAAGTAAAGTAACTGAGCGCCCAATGCCTTTGCTCCCTTGCTTGGTGTAGCGCTTCTCTTGGTTCATCATGTTCCTGGTTCGAACCTTGGGTGCCCCAATTTGAGTGCTTTTCCTTGCTTTTCTTGGTGACCCCCTCTTCGAGCCTTGGTGAGAGCATATTTGGTTGGTTTTTGGGCCTTAAAGATGCCTATCACTTGTACTTCAATTATATGCCAAATATGGATCATTATATATCGTTGGAAAGCTCTGAATATCAACTTTCTAACACCACTAAAATTGCATCAATTGGACATCTGTAGCTCAAGTTATGGCCCTTTGAAGGAGGCATGGTCATGCTGTCACAAGGCTTTAGAAAAGCCCGAAAAAGTTAACTTTTTTAACTTAGCGCTCCCTTCAAATTGAGCGCTGGTGCCTTGTTTGAGTGCTACTTGGTCATGGGCCACGCTTTTAAAAGCGTGGCCTAAGGCATCAAAGTGTGTTCTAACTTCAAAGTGTGCCCCAAAACTCTTTTTTTTCTCCTTTTTAGCTTATTTTGTGCTTTCTTTGCTTATTTTTCTTCTTATTTCCTACAAAGTTTATAAAATCAAAAGATCAAGAAAATCTACCATTTAAACACAAAAGAATGCAATATTTAAGCACTAATTATAAATTTCTTGTATGAAAAAGCATATAAAAATATGACATGATGACATGTCATCATGTGGTTAGAGCAATTGAGGCAAATAATCAAACAGTTAATGAGTTAGCGGTTAGTTTTACTGGAAAGTAAAGAAGTAAGGTAAAATTAAAGGAAATAACTAAAAATTGCAGAGAACAAAAATGAACAACTGAAACTAAAATTCAATTAATCAAACAAAAAGAAAAGTGCTCAATCTAGTCATCCTCTAATTTAATACTTGTCAATACAAAACCAATCCCCGGCAACGGCGCCATAAACTTGATTCACCCAGAAATCGTCTCTCAACAATTTCCTACCGGCAAGTGTACCGGATTGTCGTCAAGTAAAAACTCACTATAGAGTGAGGTCGAATCCCACAGGGATTGGTTGGTTGATCAATGTTAATTGGAGAATTGTTCAAGTTGAGCGAAATCAGAATTGAATTGGAATTGCAGAAAGTAAAATTGGCGGAAAACTTAAGTTGCAAGAAATTAAAGAGACATAAATTAAATTGCAGAATATAAATCGCGGAATCTTAAATTGCAAGAAATTAATTGGGAATGGTGATTAAGCATGAAATTAAAGAAGCAGAAAGTAAAAGAATGCATAGATCAGAGATGGGGAAGCTCATTGGGGTCAGGAGATGTCAGAATTCTCCGGATCAAATTCATTTTCATCTCTTCCTCAATCAATGCATTCATTGATATCCTTGGCAATCTTAAGTGATTAGATCCCAATTCCTTGGCAATCTAATCTCTCTAAGCATGAACAATTGCCCAATTTCTTGATTTAAGTGCTCATGGGAAGAGATGAAGTTTGGTCACTGATTATACCACAAAAATTCATAGATCAAAGTATTGGTAGGATTACATGTCACTATATCCATCCAAACCCCAATCTAATCCATTGTGAGAAAGCAATTCTAGCATGATCTCCTCATTCCATTTCCAAGGTTCCGAGGAGATCCAATTATGAATAGTTTCTTTCCCAAGATAACTATCCAATTGGATGAAGAATGAAAGCTTTCTAGTAAAATCAAGAGAAAAAAAAGAAGAAGAAGAATGAAAACTAGTATTGATCCATTGAATTTACACAGAGCTCCCTAACCCAATGAAAGAGGTTTAGTTATTCATAGCTCTCAAAATGGAAAATGAAATTGAAAAATACATTCTGGAAATTTAAAACAACAGAAAAGTGAAAAGTGCCGTAAAAAGTAAAAGTGGGCAAAAGGTCCTCCTAACTTAAATTCTAAGCTATTTATACACTTTCTTCCATTCATCTTCAATCTCTGAATTGGGATTTTGGTCTTGATGGATGATGAATCCACATTTCATGGTATTTATTTGCTTTAATTAGGTGGATTTCATTGACTTTTCTTGCACTTATCCATTGAAATAGCATGTTTTTATGAATTCTTTCCTAATTATGCTTAATTGTGAAAAATATGCTTTTCATGCTTAAATTGCCAATTTTAATTCACTTTTCTCCCATTCGATGCCTTGATATATTTGATTGAGTGATTTAAGGTTTTGAAGGCAAGAATGGCTTGAGAAAGTGGAAGGAAAGCATACAAAGTGGAAAAATTCAAGAAATGAAGGATTTGGAAAGCTGTCCATCCTGATCTCTCGGTACTAAACTGGTCATAACTTGAGCTACAGAGGTCCAAATGAGGCAGTTAAAGTGGCATTGGAAAGCTAACGTCCGGGCTTCAAAATGATATACAATTTGCTTTTGTGGACAAAAGTCTATGTATGCAGACGCACATAACTTGTGCGTATGCACAGGTCAGAAAACAGCAAGTGTGCGGACGCACACATCTGTGTGTCCGCACAGGTCCTGGCACGTGAGCTCATTAACTGCAAAGCGCTGGGGGCAATTTTTGGGCCCCAAAAACCCAATCCAACTCATTTCTGAAGCTATTTCAAGCCAAATTGAAGAGGGATGAAGGGGGGAGCAATTAGGGTTAGATTTTAGTCATGTAGTTCATTTTCTAGAGAGAGAAGCTCCCCCTTCTCTCTAGAACTAGGGTTTTTTAGTTTAATTTCCTTGTAATTGCTACTTTTAATTCTTGTTTTAATCTAGTTTCTTTTACCTTTCTTTGTTCTATTATCTTAATTTCCTTGTTTATCTTGTTAATTTCTCATTTTAGTTGTCTTTTATGTTTATTCACACTCTTGTCACTTTAATTTACATTCAATGCAATTTTATGTTTCATGTCATTTTTTGCTTTATTGAGTTGCTATCTTTATTTTTCCTTGCTTAGTAGTTGTAGCATTTATTATTTCTTGTCATTTTACCATACTTTTTTACAAGCCCACCATGTGTTTGACAAAATGCTTGGTTGGGTTTTTACTTAGTTTTTCACACTCTTGGTTGAGAAATTGTGTGGTTTGGGTGAACTTGAGTGGTGGATGTCCATTCCACATTGTGTGAGGGTTGTTAATTAATTTGGTTTCCTTTGACTCTAAGTGACCCACTAGTGTTGACATATAGGACTTAAGGATTGAGATTAATTATGCCTAGTTGACTTATCCTCGATGTAGGGTTGATTAATTGGGATTAATTCACACACAATTACCATGTTTGTGGTCCACAACTAGGATAGGAATCCTTAATTACCCACTTCTTGCTAAGAGTCCTTTTTAGCTTTCAATTTCCATTTTCATTGCCTTTACTTGCCTTCATTTAATTTCTTGCGTGTTGAGCTACCTTCCTTGCATTTTACATTTCTTGCCAATTGCAACCATCAAACTCCCTTGCTTCCCTCATAGCCAGCAATTGAGCATTTCATTGAAATTCTTAGGGAGAACGACCCGAGGTTTAATTACTCTTGATTATTTCAATTTGAATTTAACATTTAATTATGAGAATTCATTGTTGGTTTGGAATATGCTACCAATGAATTGATTCTTGTTTTGATTGATTCTAAACCGGTGATGGGAAGCAGAAGCTGGTGAATTAAAAATTTATTAAAACGGTTACGTTGCGAGTATGGTTCTTAACTCACCAAAAATCTGCCTATCAATTTAGAAATATGTCACAGAGAGTTTAAATTAAAATTACTGGGAGTTTTAAGTCCCAGGTCGTCTCCCAACGAGTTGCAGAAAAGTGTGCTATTTTATTAATCAGATGTTCCAAGAAGTTGAGCTAGGTAAATTGGGAATTAAATTGAGGAATTTTAAATAATATAAATAAAAGCCTTGACTGGGAATTGATTGGTTGGAATCTCTATTATTGATGGTGTGATTGTAAGAATAATTTATAATTAATGGTTGTTCTGTTTGGTTATACTTTACTAGGTAAAGGAAAGTCAAATAAGTGGGAATGCCAGATCTGTTCACAAGTTGCAACCCACTTAGTTCAAAGGGATTGGCGTCGGTGACAAGATAGCAATCCAACAATTAACCCAATTACAAATTTTCTTTCAATCCTTCCAACTCAAGAGTTCCTTTTAATCAAATCCCCATCAAGTAAGGGAACTACTCACGCATTGTAAATAAAGAATCCATGGCACATGAAAGGAAATTAAAAGAAGACATGATTATTGATATTGAAATTGAATTAAAAAGAAATAATCCTTGCATTAAATAATCATAAAAGTATCTGAATGACAAAATTGAACATAACAAAGAACATGGAAGATTAGAACCAAGTTAAGAGAACAAACTAGAATGATGATGTCTTGATGAGGAAATAACTCCTCTCAATGTTCCAATGCTACGATCAATTGAAAATTAAAATCCTAAAACTAGAGAGAAAAAAACCTAAGAGAGTGAAAAACTAGATCTAAAACTACTGAATGAATGTCTCTGTTGTTTCTGCATATTCTCTGACTCTAGTCTGCTGTTCCGGGCCGAAATAAGGCCCAAAATCGCCCCTATTGAATTCTGCAGATTATGCAGATCGCACATGTCACGCGATCGCGTCGTCCATGCGGACGCGTCGCTTGCACTTTTTCCTCTCCACGCGTTTGCGTCGTCCACGCTACCGCGTTGCCTGTGCTTTCCAATCCGCGCGGCCGCACAAGCCATGCGGCCGCGTCGCTGCGATTTGCGCTCCTTCGCGCGGTCGCGTGAGCCATGCGACCGCGTCACTTCTCGCTGGTTATCTCCTCAATTTCTTGTGTTTCTTCGATTTTTGCTAGCTTCCTCTCCAATCTCCATCTCATTCATGCCTATGGGGCCTGAAACACTTAACACACAGATCACGGCATCGAATGGAATAAAGGAGAATTAAAAGTGAATAATTAAAGTCTCTAGGAAGCAATTTTCAAACATGTACTGAATTTAGGAAGGAAATCTAAATGCATGCTAAATTGACGAATAAGTGGGCAAAGATCATGACAAAATCACACAATTAAACACAATATAAACCATAAAATAGTGGTTTATCAACCTTCCCACACTTAAACATTAGCATGTCCTCATGCTAAATTGAAGGAGACAAGGAAATAAGTATGAACATGCAGAAACTCATGAAATGCAATGCAATCCTACGTATATAAATAAATGCAACTATATGATTATTGTCCACTTGATCAAAAGTAAATAAGCCCTTCAAAACAGTTACAATTCAAATTCCACTAATTCTATCATTATACAATAAAACCGATAAAAGTGCCAGAAGATAACTTATGAAAGCAGGAAACATGAAATTTTAAGCATTGAACCCTCACTGATAATGTATGTACGCTCTAATCTCTAGTGTATAGGGTGATCACTCAATTCTTTTCTAGTCATATTTTCTATCTTTTGTTTTTCTCTTAACCAATCAACAACAGTTAATATACCAATGCAAACATCATGAGGTCTTTTCAGGGTTGTAATGGGGCCAAGGTGCAGGTAAGGATATACATATGGCTAAGTGAGCTTTGTAAATTGAATCTTTAATTAACCTAAGCTCTCACCTAATATACATATATTCTATATACTTTTAAATTCATGTTTAGCTACCCATAATTCCCTTTTTCAACCCATACTCATGTTTCAACTTTGTATTTTGATTCTATCATATGTGCATTGATATTTGAATTCTAAATTTAACATTGGGGTAATTTTTTGTCCCCTTATTTATTGATATTTTTTTTATATATAAATAAAGCTTATTAATGCACATAGATTTTTCATTCTCATATCTTCACATGAGTAGGTATCCAAATTCCCTTTAAATCTTCATGACATATTCCCTCAACAACTTTTGTTCCCACAATTTCCCATGCTTAACTTGTGCACACAATTCTATCTTAAGCTAACCAAAGATTCAATTTGGGATAGGCAATTGTTTTTCAGCTTAAGGTTAGTAATGTGGTAAAATATAGAACAAATGGGGTTTTAAAGGCTCAAGGTGGTTAACAAAGGCAATTGAGAAGGGTAGGCTTGATTTGGATAAGTGAGTTTAAACAAATAATGGCCTCAATCATGTGCAAGCATGTAAATATAATAAATACTGGACATATAAGATAAAATAAAATATAGATTACAATCATAGAGAAGTAAACACACAAGAATAAAATGATTATGGTTAAATAATGTAACCATACATAAAGGCTCAAATTTTTCACAGGTTGTGTGTTCTTTAGCTCAAACATCATGTTCCAAATACAACTCAAGCAGATTTATCATAAAAATTTTGAAAAATTAGTGAAATTTTGTTCCAAAGATAGATTTTTAAAAGAAACTTATTGTCTTTTCAATCAAGTAGAACATGCATGCAACTATTCTAACCTATGCAGTTTATTCTATTCTATAAAAGAAAGAAAATATAACTAAAATATCCTAATTATTGGTGCCAGGGAAGAGAATTTACCTCCGGAAGTCAGGTACTGACCGACCTCCCCACACTTAAGGCTTTGCACCGTCCTCGGTGCCATCTGTCAGAAACAGGGGTGGGCTGGTAATAGTATCTCCACAGTCGGGACCATCATGGCTCCCAGTGCTAGTAAAGGAAGTGGAGTCCGGGGTGTCTGAGTCCCTGAAGCGTCCCTTGAGTAGCTCCTTGAGGTGTTTGAATCGGCGCTCGTTACGGCGCTCTCTCATCTTAGCTTTCAGTTCATACCGATCCAACCGTTCGATTATCTGCTGGAGCAATTTCTCAGTTGTAGATGCTTGTGGTGTTGAAGAAGGAATATCTTCAACTGGCTCAGTAGGCTGGCTTGTAGTGGCTGTTGAAAGTCTGAGGTATTTCCCGTAAGGGATATATTGATCATCCCGTGGAAGCATGGCTTTGGTGTCCCCAGCTCTGTAGGAGACTCCAGCTGCTGAGACAAGATCTGAGACCAAGGCAGGAAAAGGTAGGTTGCCCGTGATTTGTACATGCTCCATAGCATTCCGGATGTGTCTTGAAAGATTCAGAGGTTGGTCTGTAAGGATGCACCATAGTAGAACATCCATGTCTGCAGTGAAGGAGGACTCATGAGTGCTCGGAAAGACGTAATGGGACATGATCTGTGCCCATACGCGAGCCTCCAAGGTAAGTGCGGAAGCCAAGATTTCCTTAGGGCGGGTACGGTGGTATCCGTAGATCCAACGGCTGCCAGGTAATGCAATGACTCTGAGAACGGAGTCCCAGTCAAATTGGTATCTCTGGCGTTGAAGGGTGGCTTCTTGAAAAGCGTCCATTCTTGCTGGAATAGGGGGAAGACTCAGAACTTGCTGAATGGCCTCTTCTGTGATGGGGACTTGCTTCTGCCGGACATAAACAGACTACAGGGTCGGCATGTAGAAGTTGGAGTAGAACTCAACTACCCAAGAGAGATTGACCTGCCTTGGCTGTCTCCGTAGGAAACCCCATTGTCTTCGCTCAATTTGCGGCTCAACAAAGGTGGCAATATTGGACGGGAGGATAAGAAGGTATTCATTGTTATAGTTCCTTTCTGCTAGGATAGGGAACATCTGTTCACAGTAGCGATTGGGAAATCGCGCAGAGTCCTTTGCTGGAAAGGCTTTCTCCTTGTCATCAACCTTTATTATCCTCTTAACTCTTTTTGTCAAGAGCTTGACTGCGGTTGAAGAAGGCTCTGCCACTAATGCTCTTTTAGTTCCTCTTCTTGCTGGTGGTTTGGAAGTAGCTTTCTCTTTTCCTTTCTTGGTGGCCATCCTGAAAGAAGGGATGAGAAAGGGAATTAAATTCAAAGAGATAGAGCAAGGGAGAGGGTATTGTAAGTGATAGTCAATGCACGATAAAGATAAATGGCATTAACACATGGTCCGGATTACATGTGAAAAGCTCATCAATGGAAATATAGCAAGTGCATGTAGGACAAAGGAATGCAAGAGGTTTATTGGCATGCAGGCAAAGGCATAAGTAGCGTAGATCAAGCATTACTTTGTAACAAACTATCACATTTGTATTGACAATTGAATTCAATTAATAAAATAATAAGGGAAAGTTGTGAAAAGCAAGCATTGAATAGTATAGTTACATAGAGAAGTGCATAATGCTATATGGGCATTTTCACAAACACATAGCGTGCATGTTAAACAAGATATAAAAAGTATGAAATTGAACATGCAAGCAATCCCTTAAAGGTAATAATTGTCAATTGAATTGTAACAAGTCACAAGCATATAATGAGGGATAATGACTCAAAAAATGTCTAACACCATGTAAAAAGGGAAAAGAAGAATAAAGAAAAATAAAAGTTTGAAAAGAAAAATAAAAGAAAAAGGATATAATAATATATACATAATATAATAAGAATGATAGAAAAGAGAAGAAGGAAGAAGAAGGTAAAACCTTGTTAATGGAGGAGAGAGAGAGAGAGTGAGATAGAAAGGAGAAGGGGGAAAGAAGAAAGAAGGAGGGAAAAGAAAAATTAGGATTTGGAGGAAAGAAAGATAAGATAATTTGGCAATTGAGGTGTAGCTGTGCGACGCATGCGACGCGGCCGCCTGGGGCACGCGTTCGCGTGGGTACGCGTCAGGGAAGGGGACGCGATCGCGTCGGTTACGCGGTCGCGTGACCTATGTTGCGCTACTGGCGCGAGTGCAGCCTCGCTCCAGCACAACTCTCTGTTTGATTTATTTTAATTGCCAAAATTGGGTGACGCGATCACGTGGGTCACGCGATCGCGTGAGTGTGCGTCAGAGAATAATCGATGCGGCCGCGTCGGCGACACGGTCGCGTGACAAGGATTGTGCTTCCAGCACCAATCCAGCACCACTCTCGCACAATATAGCATTGTGCACCCTTTTACGTCGAAAATGCAGGACACGCGGCCGCGTGGGGCACGCGGTCGCGTGGGAGGTCATGATGTCCAAGCGACGCGGTCGCGTCCACGACGCGGTCACGTGGTGTAATTTGTGTCGTTGGCACAATTCCAGCGCTCCTCCTACGTAACTTTCTGTTCATTTTGATTTTCTTTACTCCTCCTGCCACGCGGACGCGTCGCTGGTGCAATCGCGTCGCGCGGCAAATTTTTTTTTTTTTTTAAAAAGAAATATAAAAACATGCATATGAAAGAGCACGGAAGTACTAATAAAGAGAAGAGTTATTAAAGAAGAAAAACTAAAAGTGAAGAAAAGAACGATCATACCACGGTGGGTTGTCTCCCACCAAGCACTTTGCTTTTATGTCCGTAAGTTGGACGCTTCTATAGCTCAATCTGCTGCGATGTGGGGATCTTCCAGGCGAAAGATCTCAAGCTCCTTATTTTTCTGCACCTTCTCACCATGGTATAGCTTCAGGCGTTGTCCATTAACCTTAATAAGTTCAGAGCTTGAAGGATGGCTTAGGTGATAAACTCCGTACGGTTCAGCCTTCTCTATTCTGTATGGACCTTCCCATTTTGATCTCAACTTACCGGGCATGAGCCTCAGTCGAGATTTGTAAAGGAGGACAAAATCTCCAGGTTGGAACTCTCTCTTCTTGATGTTTTGATCATGCACAGCCTTCATCTTTTTCTTGTATATTCTGGAGTTCTCATAAGCTTCCAGGCGAAGGTTCTCCAGTTCCTGCAGTTGCAACTTTCTTTCAGCTCCAGCATTCTCAATTCCCATGTTGCACTCCTTAACTGCCCAGAAGGCTCTGTGTTTGATTTCAACTGGGAGATGGCAAGCCTTTCCATAAACCAAGCGGAAGGGACTCATCCCAATGGGTGTCTTGTATGCTGTTCTATATGCCCATAGTGCATCTTGTAGTCTGGTGCTCCAGTCTTTTCTATGAGGCTTTACTATCTTTTGCAAGATACGCTTAATTTCTCTGTTTGACACCTCGGCTTGCCCATTAGTTTGGGGATGGTAAGCTATTGCAACTTTATGGATTATCCCATGCTTCTTCATCAATCCTGTTAGTCTCCTATTACAAAAATGGGTGCCTTGATCGCTCACGATCGCTCGTGGTGATCCAAAGCGACATATAATATGGTTTCTCACAAAGGAAACAACAGTGTTAGCATCATCAGTGCGGGTAGGAATTTCTTCCACCCATTTGGAAACATAATCCACAGCTAACAATATATAAAAATATCCACTAGAATTTGGAAATGGACCCATGAAGTCAATGCCCCATACATCAAAAATTTCACAGAAAAGCATATATTGTTGAGGCATCTCATCCCTCTTGGATATGTTACCAAATTTCTGGCATGGGTGACAAGATTTACAAAACTCAGCAGCATCTCTAAAAAGAGTAGGCCACCAGAATCCGCAGTCTAAGATCTTTCTAGCTGTTCTTTGAGGGCCAAAGTGTCCTCCACTCTCAGATGAGTGACAGGCCTCTAAAATGGACTGGAATTCTGATTGAGGTACACATCGTCTAATTATCTGGTCAGCGCCACATCTCCATAAATATGGGTCATCCCATATATAATATTTAGACTCGCTTTTCAGTTTGTCTCTTTGATGTTTAGAGAAATGTGGAGGAAATGTGCGGCTAACTAAATAATTAGCAACAGGTGCGTACCAAGGGACTACCTCAGATACTGCTTGCAGGTTGTCAAAAGGAAAATTATCATCTATAGGAGTAGAATCATCATTAATATGTTCAAGGCGACTCAAGTGGTCCGTTACTAAATTTTGATTACCACTCCTGTCCTTTATTTCTAAATCAAAGTCTTGTAACAGCAGTATCCAACGTATAAGTCTTGGTTTGGATTCCTTTTTAACTAATAAATACTTTAGAGCTGCATGGTCCGAATACACTACTACTCTAGTACCAAATAAATAAGCTCGGAATTTATCCAGAGCGAAAACAATAGTAAGTAGCTCTTTCTCAGTAGTAGTATAATTAGACTGGGCAGTGTCTAAAGTCTTAGACGCATAGGCAATAACAAAAGGATCCTTACCTTCACGTTGAGCCAGCGCTACTCCTACTGCTTGGTTGGAAGCATCGCACATGATTTCAAACGGCTGGCTCCAGTCGGGTCCTCTTACAATTGGGGCTTGAGTTAGAGCAGTCTTCAGCTTATCGAATGCTTGTTTGCAATCTTCACTGAACTCGAACTCAATGTCCTTCTGCAGTAATCTGGATAAGGGAAGTGCCACCTTACTAAAGTCCTTAATAAATCTCCTGTAGAAACCTGCATGGCCAAGGAACGAATGGACTTCCCTCACAGAAGAGGGGTAAGGTAGACTAGAAATAACATTCACCTTTGCTGGGTCTACAGAAATGCCATTATTAGATACCACGTGTCCTAATACAATCCCTTGCTTTACCATAAAGTAGCATTTTTCGAAATTCAATACAAGGTTTGTATCAACATATCTATCTAATACTCTAGATAATCCATCTAAGCAAAGGTTAAAAGAATCACCATAAACGCTAAAATCGTCCATAAAAACTTCCATACAGTCCTCAATAAGATCAGAGAAAAGGCTCATCATGCACCTTTGGAAAGTAGCTGGTGCATTGCACAAGCCAAAGGGCATTCTCTTATAAGCATAATTCCCAAAAGGACATGTAAAAGTAGTCTTTTCCTGATCCTCAGGAGCTATATGAATCTGGAAATAACCTGTGTAACCATCTAAAAAGCAATAATGTGATTTACCTGACAGGCGATCCAGCATTTGATCAATGAATGGAAGTGGGTAGTGATCCTTACGGGTAGCTTGGTTGAGACGTCTGTAATCAATGCAGACTCTCCAAGCATTCTGAACTCTAGTTGCTATGAGCTCTCCATGCTCATTCTTCACGGTAGTGACTCCAGATTTCTTGGGCACCACTTGTACTGGGATTACCCATTCACTGTCTGAAATGGGGTATATAATACCGGCTTCCAATAATCTGGTCACTTTCTTTTTGACAACTTCCAAGATGGTAGGATTCAATCTTCTTTGTGGTTGACGGACAGGTCTTGCTCCTTCTTCTAAAAATATTCTGTGCTCGCATACTTGAGGGTTAATTCCCACTATGTTTGCCAAACTCCACCCAATTGCCTTCTTATGCTTCCTCAGTACATCAAGTAACTGTTCTTCTTGTTGAGAAGTCAGTTCCCTAGCAATAATAACCGGAAGCTTCTGCTCATCCTCAAGATAAGCATATTTGAGATGTGGAGGGAGAGGTTTCAAATCTAACTTTCGATCATGGGTAGGCTCTGGGTTTTCTGGGACTTGCGAAAATGGCGAAGTGTCCTCATTGTCAGTTAGGAGGGTCCCCACACTTGGACCTTGTCCAGTGTGCTTCTCTTCAAACTCTTCTTTTTGAACTTCAGCCACACTTTCGTCTATAACATCACACTGAAAGATAGAACGATCTTCTGGGGGGTTGTCAATGACTCTATTCAGATTGAAGATCACTATGCGGCCATCTATTTCAAAGGAGTATGTTCCTGAAAAAGCATCTAATTTGAATTTTGATGTCTTCAGGAATGGTCTTCCAAGTAGGATTGATGATGGCTTATCTGAATCATTATGGGGCATCTCCAAGATATAAAAATCAGTGGGAAATGTGAGACCTTTAATGTTCACCAAAACATCTTCAGCAACTCCAGCCACTGTAATAATGCTTTTATCTGCTAACACAAAACGAGCTGCCGACCTTTTTAAGGGAGGGAGCCTTAAAACATCATATATAGACAAAGGCATTATACTGACACATGCTCCTAAATCATACATGCAGTCATAAATTACTACACCACCAATAGTACAACTAACTATGCAAGGACCTGGATCACTACATTTTTCAGGTAATCCTCCCATTAAAGCAGATATAGAACTACCTAAAGGAATAGTTTCTATTCATTAATTTTGTCTTTATGAATACATAAGTCTTTTAGAAACTTTGCATATTTAGGTACCTGCTGAATAACATAAAAAAGGGGAACAGTTACCTCAACCTTTTTGAATATTTCTACCATTTTAGGATCAGGTTCCAGCTGCTTCCTGGGCTTCCTTGCAAGTTGTGGAAATGGAATGGGAGTAGTGTTTTCTGTGGTGCCTGCGCCTTTTTGTGCTCCTTCTTGCGGTTGAGCTATCTCTTCTTCAGCTATGTCCTGTATATCCTCTTCCTCTTCAACATCTTCGATTTCCACCACCTCTTCAGCTGAGGCGTATTCTGGTGAGCTTGGTTCCTCTTGATTCCTCTCCTGCAGTGTGGTTCCGGATCTCAGGGTGATGGCATTAATGCCTCCCTTTGGATTGGGTAATGGTTGAGAGGGGATTCCAGTGGTGCTTGAAGGTTGGTTACTGGAATTTTGTGCTGAACTAAGCTGTGACATAAAAGCTTGCAGAGTAGAGGTGAAACCATTCAGACTGGCGTTAATATTGTTCACGATGGTATTTTCCATGGCCAGTTGTCTTTTCTCAAAAGCTTGTAATAAATCTTCATTAGAAGATACAGAAGAATGAGTAAATTGAGAGGTTTGCTGCTGATTGTTCGGTGGTCCTTGGTTTTGCCTCAGGTGAGGTGCTCGATAAGGTTGATTTTGCTGCCTGTTGTTGTTATTATTCCACCTCTGATTTCCCTGATTATCTCTGCCTCCTCTATTATTGTTGTCCCTCCAATTCTGGTTTGAATTGTCCTGCCATCCATGGTTATTATTTCCACTCTGATTGTACCCTTGGTTGGGCGGTCATAGAAGTTGTGAGTGGATGCCACCATGTTGTCTTCTTGTTGGAGCTGTGGGCATTCATCAGTGTAATGACTGTAATCAGCACAAATTCCGCAAATTCTTTGTGGGACTAGTTGTTGGTTTTGCTGCGGTTGAGTTTGCTGAGCTTGTTGATTCAACTGCATTTGCTTCGGCAGGTTGGTCATCTCACAGATGCTTCGATTTAGAGCAGCAGTCTCTATGCCAGAAGATACTTCTGCAACGGCCCTTGAACGGCCTTGCTTCTGTCTGTGGTTCCGAGTAGATTCAGCTAAATCACTGATCAATTGCCAAGCTTCATCAGTGGTCTTGTACTTCTTCATAGACCCATTGCTGGCACTTTCCAATGTGGTCTTATCCTGGGGCCTCATTCCTTGTGTGACATAGCTGAGTAGTACGATCTTGTCAATCATGTGGTGGGGGCATGCTTCCAGAAGATTATTGAAGCGCTCCCAGTATTCAAAGAAAGTCTCATTGTCGTCCTGAACAATTGTAGAGATATCCTTCCTCAGTTTATCAGTAACTTCAGATGGAAAGAATTTCTCCAGAAACTCCTTTCTGAGTGTATCCCAGTTGGATACATTTGCTAGAGGTTGAGTGTAGTACCACTCTCTTGCTTTTCCCTCAAGAGAGAACGGAAAAGCTTTCAGCAGAATTGAAGTTTCATCAGTGCCATCACGCCTGACAGTAGAACAAGCTGCCTGGAAATCTCTCAAGTGCTTGATAGGCTCTTGAGCAGGTAGGCCATGAAACTTGGGCATCAAATTTAGCAGTGCGGTATTTATTTCAAAATCCATAGCTACCGCTGGATGATGCGCTTGAAACGGTTGCATTGTAAAATCAGGAGCTCCTTCCTCCTGAATGGTAACTCTTCTAGCTGCCATGTTTTCTGCACATAAAACAACCGAATCAGTAGAACGGGGGCTGGTTTCTTCCCCAAATTCACTTTCAGATCCGCCCTCAGAGCGGGCTAACCTACGCTGTTCTCGCCTTATTCGTGAAATTGTCCTTTCAATTTCAGGATCGAATATTAGCAAGCGCGGATCAAGAAGTGAACGTGTCATTTGACAGAAGAAACATGCAGCTCATAGTAGCAAAATTAAATAAAATGCAAATAAATAAATTCTAATTAATAAAATTAGCACTCTATTGCAACTCCCCGGCAACGGCGCCAAAAATTGATGGGAAGCAGAAGCTGGTGAATTAAAAATTTATTAAAACGGTTACGTTGCGAGTATAGTTCTTAACTCCCCGAAAATCTGCCTATCAATTTAGAAATATGTCACAGAGAGTTTAAATTAAAATTACTGGGAGTTTTAAGTCCCAGGTCGTCTCCCAACGAGTTGTAGAAAAGTGTGCTGTTTTATTAATCAGATGTTCCAAGAAGTTGAGCTAGGTAAATTGGGAATTAAATTGAGGAATTTTAAATAATATAAATAAAAGTCTTGACTGGGAATTGATTGGTTGGAATCTCTATCATTGATGGTGTGATTGTAAGATTAATTTATAATTAATGGTTGTTCTGTTTGGTTATCCTTTACTAGGTAAAGGAAAGTCAAACAAGTGGGAATGCCAGATCTGTTCACAAGTTGCAACCCACTTAGTTCAAAGGGATTGGCATCGGTGACAAGATAGCAATCCAACAATTAACCCAATTACAAATTTTCTTTCAATCCTTCCAACTCAAGAGTTCATTTTAATCAACTCCCCATCAAGTAAGGGAACTACTCACGCATTGTAAATAAAGAATCCATGGCACATGAAAGGAAATTAAAAGAAGACATGATTATTGATATTGAAATTGAATTAAAAAGAAATAATCCTTGCATTAAATAATCATAAAAGTATCTGAATGACAAAATTGAACATAACAAAGAACATGGAAGATTAGAACCAAGTTAAGAGAACAAACTAGAATGATGATGTCTTGATGAGGAAATAACTCTTCTCAATGTTCCAATGCTACGATCAATTGAAAATTAAAATCCTAAAACTAGAGAGAAAAAAACCTAAGAGAGTGAAAAACTAAATCTAAAACTACTGAATGAATGTCTCTGTTGTTTCTGCATATTCTCTGACTCTAATCTGCTGTTCCGGGCCAAAAACTGGGCCGAAATAAGGCCCAAAATCGCCCCCATCAAATTCTGCAGATTATGCAGATCGCACATGTCACGCGATCGCGTCGTCCATGCGGACGCGTCGCTTGCACTTTTTCCTCTCCACGCGTTCGCGTCGTCCACGCTACCGCGTCGGCTGTGCTTTCCAATCCGCGTGGCCGCGCAAGCCATGCGGCCGCGTCGCTGCGATTTGCGCTCCTTTGCGCGGTCGCGTGAGCCATGCGACCGCGTCACTTCTCGCTGGTTATCTCCTCAATTTCTTGTGTTCCTTCCATTTTTGCTAGCTTCCTCTCCAATCTCCATCTCATTCATGCCCTATGGGGCCTGAAACACTTGACACACAGATCACGGCATCGAATGGAATAAAGGAGAATTAAAAGTGAATCATTAAAGTCTCTAGGAAGCAATTTTCAAACATGTACTGAATTTAGGAAGGAAATCTAAATGCATGCTAAATTGAGGAATAAGTGGGCAAGGATCATGACAAAACCACACAATTAAACACAATATAAACCATAAAATAGTGGTTTATCAACTGGCAATAATTCTCTACATAAAATTTGGCGCCATTGCGAGGGAATTGCAATGGCGTTACATTGTTGGCTATTGTTAATATGTGAATATGGGAATAGTTTGTTTTTATTGGTTGCTTGTTTTTGCTTGTAAATATGTCTCTTGGTTGTTAGCTTGCCTTAATAGATTTTTGTTTTAAAATGGTAATTTTTCTTTAAATCACCTTTTTAGCTTGAATGGCATGTTTAAAATTTTTCAATTAGTTTTTGGATGGTTTATTTAATTTTGGGTAGATTTTTGTTTGTAAATACTCCATAATTTTGATTTGGAAAAAATAATTTTGGATTAATTTTAAAGTTAATGTAAATAGTTGCTTATTTTTTTCTATTAATTTTTTTTATATGCATTTTGAAATGTTGGATGAAATTCTAATTTTGAAAAAAAAAAAATTACTGTGCGTACGCACTTACACTCTCGAACACCCCTTGTGCCTGTAGCATTCGCACAGCGTGTGCATATGCACAATGGCCCATTTTCATCTCCGTGTGTACGCACGAACCTTGGTGCGTATGCACCTCCAATTCTCCCTCCTCTGTTGAGAGCGCCGGCACGGTCGGTGAGTCCGCACAGCCCCCTGAGGTGCGAACCCTGTGACTCCTCAGTAGCCCTCTTCTCCTTCCCCAACGTTCATCCCTATCTCCTTCTTCCCTGCCTCAGACCATCATCACGCTACCACCCTGCGCCGCCAGAACCCTAATCGCCAGCGCCACCAACCAACACCACCACCCCTCCTCTCGGACAACCAGCCCCACATCGCCGTCCAGCCTCCTTTCTCTACCCTCAGCCATACCAACCCTCTTCTCTTTTATTTGTCGAAACCTAGTTTTCTTCACGCCAGCCCCTGCTTCACCCCGAACCAGCCTCCAGTCACCGCGTCTAACCTCCTCCCTTCACCCACAACTGCTGGAGAGTTCTTTCCCCCTTGTCTGAACCCTAGCCTATCTTCTTGTTCTCCTTTCATCTTCTCGGAGCCAACCAACGTCCACCATCAGCTTCATCATCGAGTCTCATCATCACCACTGAACCGCCATTTCCTCTTCCCCTGACCACTGATCCACCGCCATCGCCACCGCAACCGCCGACCACCACCGTCGACTACCACTCACCCCTTCACACCATTCCCTTTCTTCTTCCTCTTCTCTCACTTCTATCTTCTCCTAACCCCCTGTCACCATAACAGCCGCGACACCACTATAACTGCCGGCGTCCCCTCAACCTTTACCACCCCTTCCACCCAATCTCCATATACCACCATCCCATTGCTCTCTTTACCCTCCATTGCCTTCTGGAAGCAAGAATAGGTTTCTATTTTTCATTCATTGAATTCTATTTCGTTCATTAGTTTACTGCTTATAGTTAATTTTGCTTCATTTAGTTTAGTTAGTTATGCATGTTTAGTTGATTAGGTGGTTAGAGAATCTAGCATGGATAGTGGATTTAGGTTGTTTTGATTAATAATGCTGTTTGGAAATGTTGCTATTTTATTGGTTTTTCTTGGCTTGTTTGTTGCTGGTGATGATTTGCCCCTGTGCTAATTTGGCTAGTTTGATGCTGCTGCATATTGGTTTATTGCTGCCTTATCCTGGCTAGTTGATGCTGAGTTCTTATTTTAATTTGAACCTATTCACTTGATTCAGTTAGGTGCATTTGTTTGGATTCATGTTGCTTGCTTGTGGAGTAGTTATTGAATTCAATGAAAGGAATACTGACTGAATCAATTACTGTTGTTTCTTACTGCTGTGCTTTTATTCATGGCTATTTGGGATGAACCAGCTGCTAAATATTGTTAATGGTTGCTTGTGCAGTGATGACTTTTGCTTAATGTATGAATTTGAGTTGTTTTTGCTGCTATTTTGTTCCAATTTGAACTCAATCACTTGACTCAAGGTGCTTAGTTGTTTAAATTCATGTTGAATACTTGTGATTGGTTGTTGAATTCAAGAAAAAAATGCTGCTGGATTGTTCCTTGTTGCTGTTTTGGTGCTATATTTTTCTTGAAATTCTGATTTGAGCCAAATCATTGAACTCAATTTGGTTTAAAGTGTTTGAATTCAGAATGCTTGCTTATTGAATGATTCATTGTTGATGGAGTGATACTGTTTTTCTTGAATTTAAATTGAATTGTCAATTGCTCCATTTCAAGTTTCCATTTTGTTCTTGCTTCAAATTTGACTGCTGCTGATTTTTCAATCCATGTTGTCTCATTTGCTTACTTCACATGATTACATATCTCGTTTTTGTGTTTTTAATTGTCAATGAACTCATATGGAATTTGAATTGATTGGTTGAATTGGAAATGACCAATTTACTGCTGAAATGCTGCCGGATTTTTCCTATCCTTATTTTATTAAGTGACATTGTGTTATTTGGGGCCACAAGATTATATTTGACAGATTTCTGTGTCAAAATAGACCCTTGTTTGCTACATGATTTCTGATTTCCTCAAGAACTTCTTTGCAAGTTTTGGTCATGCTTCTAACATTCTTTGCTTGTTTGTAATGCTAATTTACTTCTATGCATTGAATAGTTCAAGTGAATTTTCAAATTGACCATAAACTTGAAATTCTTTTGAAAATTAGAGCCTCTTTTGTATAAACTCACAAGATTGAAGGTTTTTAATCTATGTGGCTGATTTGATTCATTTTATTCATGCCTAACTTACATTAAGCCACATAGATCATGAGGTTTTCAATTTTTGTTTCAACTTGTGACTTTTATGCCTCGTTATAATTTGGAGTTTGAATTTTCCTTACCTTTATCAACACCAAAATGTCTCACCTTATGCTAAATGGATGTGCCCACTATTCTTTGATTATATGCCCACTAAAATCGCATTACTCAGTTAAGCATAAGGCATATTTTATTTTGAGAAGTTGAACATGAACTTGCTTGTTTTGGAACTTTGGAAATTTTCAGAATTTAGGGACGGTTTTGCTATGACCATAACTTTTGCCTTTCTCTTTTGTTTTCAACTAACTCTTTCTTTTCCTTTTCATAACTTTAGACCTTTTCTTTTCTTTTTCAACTAACTTCTTCTCCATAACTTTTGACTATCTTTTCTTTCTTTTCTTTTTCAACTGACTATTTTTTTTTTACTCACATAACTTTTAACTTTCTTTTTCTTTTCAACTAACACTAACTTTTTAACTGTTTTCTTTTCTTCACCGACCTTTTGACTTTTCTTTTCCTTTTCAACTAACTTTCCTTTTAACCTTTTACCTGTTTTCTTTTTCTTCTAGCATAGCAATAACGCTCCTTTCTTCTTTTTCTCTTTGATAAACAAGTAAGTTAGCTTTCTTAGATTCTTTTATTTGATTGGAAGTTACTTCTTCTAACTTGAATCTCATGTGTGCTTTCATTCAAATTTATATTATCTGTTCACTTCATACATATGCTATTTTGTGACTTAGCTCTTTCTTTTTCAGCACCACCATCACTCTCGCAGCCACTTTTGTATGGTGACATAGTGATGACTCCTTCCACTCCGCATGATCGTGAGCACCGAGGACGGTGCTACATTTTAAGTGTGGGGAGGTTGTGCATCTTCAGCAAGCGCATTTTGGGTGACAAGCTTCATTTTTTAACACTTTTAGTGTAGTTTCTTTTTATGTTTTTTTTGGTACTTTGTATATATTTTATCCTTCTGAGAAACTTTTTACTCAGTTTATTGCACTTTCTTAGTTTATTACACTTTTAAATTTTGCTTGTACATAACTTAGTATTATATAGTAGTTATGCATATTTTGACATTTTGCTTTTAATATTAGCTTTTACATATGCTTTTTGGTTTTTAGGCTTGATTGTGATTTTGGATGATGTGATGATTGCATCTAAGTTTGATTTCCTATATACTTGCTATTTTGGTTTGATTGAAATTAGGAATTAAACTTAGAATTTTTTACCTTTTTCATCCAATCACATCATATATATATATAGAATAAATGTTAGTCAATTTAATGAAATTTCCAAGAAACCTACTTTTTATAGGGTATTGAAATTCAAATTGAATTGAGTTGAAATTTTTTTGAAACTTGCATGATTCATACATTGTGGAATATAGTTTTTGAGTTAAAGCACACATAACTTGTGAGATTTTGAGCCTTATTGTGTGGTTGCATTATTCAACCACTCACTTTATTCTTGTGTGTTGCTCTTCTTTATGATTGTAATCTTTGGTTTGTTTAATTCTATATATCCATTGTTTAATGTATATTTATGCAAGTATGTGATTGAGGCCATTATTCCTTTATAACTCACTTAACCCAAAAAGCCTACCATTTTATTTACCTTTGCTTACCACTTTGAGCCTTTTAATTCCCTTTTATTCTTGATTGAGCACACCACTAGCTATAAGCGGAAAAATAATGAATGTCCCTATTTTGAATCTTTGAATAGCTTAAGTTAGTGAGAGTGTGTAGTGTTTAAGTGTGAAAAAAATGTGGGAACTTGGGTTGATGAAAATGTGTTTTATGCTTGTTGAGAAATACTAGGAAATTTTGGGGGGGCATACTCATGTAATACTATAGAAACTATATGCATTGATGTGTTGTTATATATATACTATGTTTCAAAAAAAAGAGAAGAAAAAAAAAGAGAAATACTGAAAAGGGGACAAAATTACCCCAATATGAAATTCAATAAAAATCAATGCATATGTGATGAATTGCATTTAATGCATGAGTGTGTGTATATGTAAAAGTGAGATTATGGGTAGCTAGGCTTGATATTAGAAGTTTATAGGTTGTGTGTGTTAGGTGATAATTTAGGCTAATCAAAGATTCAAAGGCAAGCTCACCTAGCCATATATACATCCTTACCTTTCACCTTAGCCTTATTACACAACCTTAAAAAGACCTCATGATATTTGCATATGTACATTAAGTATTTGTTGATTGGTTAGATGAAAAACAAACTTTAGAAAGCATGATTAGAGGAGAATTTAGTGGATTGACCCTAAACACTTGAGTGACTAGAGTGCATACACATATCTGGTGAGGGTTCAATCACTCAATTTCATAATTCCACCTATGATTATTGCTTATCTTGCAAGTTTGGTTAAATTCTTTTATATGACTCAATCCAATTGTGAATAGGATTTGGTTATAATTGCTTTAGTCCTTGGTTGTTGATAAACTACTATTTTATGGTTTATCTTGTGTTTAATTGAGTGGATTTTATCAACTCTTTACCCACTTATTCATACTATTTGCATGGTTTTACATTTGCCTTCCTAATTATATGCTTTGATTGAAAACATGCTTCTTTGGCCTTAAGTTCCCTATGTTTAAATCCTCTCTTATTACCATTAGATGCCTTGATATGTGTGTTAAGTGATTTCAGAGATTACAGGGCAGGAATGGCTCAGAGAATGAAAAGGAAGCATGCAAAAGTGGAAGGAATACAAGAAGTTGGAGAAATAGCTAAGCTGTCCAGCTTGACCTCTTCGCACTCAAACGGCTATAACTTTAGCTACAAAGGTCCAAACGACGCGGTTCCAGTTGCGTTGAAAAGTTAACGTCTAGGGCTTCGATTTGATATATAATATACAATAGTTTCCCTAACGATAGGCAACGCGAACGCATGCTCCACGCCGCCGCGTCACAGTGACGAAAAATCAGCGTGTTTGAATTTGCAACCAGCGAATTATGGGCTGTTTTCGACCCAGTTTTCGACCCAGAAAACACAGATTAGAGACTATAAAGTGGGGTAATGCATCCATTCATAATCAAGCTCTCACATTCACAATTTTAGGAGTACATGTAGTTTTTTAGAGAGAGAGAGAGGTTCTCTCCTCTCTCTTAGGATTTAGTTTTAGGATTTAGGATTATTTCTTCTTCATCACAGGTTCAATGTTCCTTTTATTTATTTTCCTAATTTGATTTATGAACTTTTCCATGTTACATGTGATATCTTTATTAGTTCTAATTGAGGAATTTCAGATTTATGATTGTTCTCTCTTTTATTTATGATATAAATAATTTGAATTTTTCCCTTTTGGCTTTGGTTGAGTCATTGGAGACACTTGAGTTATCAAACTCCAAACTCGATTGATAATTGACAGTTGCTGGTTGATTTGGATCCCTCTAAAGCTAGTCTTTTCTTAGGAGTTGACTAGGACTTGAAGAATCAAATTGATTAGTCCACTTGACTTTCCTCATGGTTAGAGGTTAACTAAGTGGGAGCAACGGACAACTCTCATCACAATCGATAAGGATAACTAGGATAGGACGTCTAGTTTTCATATCTTGCACTCGGTTATCAATTTTAAAGGGGTTTGTTACTTATGACAACCAAACGTTTGTAAGAAAGGTTGATTGCTTGGTTTAGTAACTATACTTGCAACGAGAGTTTACTATAACTTCTAAACCATCAATCTTCAGTTCTTCAAAATGGCGCCGTTGCCGGGGAATTGCAAACGTGTGCCTTATTATTGGTTATTGTAAATATTTGCTTTTTACTTATTTATTTGTTTTTATTTTTGTTTTTATTTTTTTTTCTTTTTCATAAATTAAGAGGTTATTGGTTTTTATTTAGTTATTAAAAAAATTTTTTCAAAAATTTGTTCTTCATGTTCATCTTGATCTTCAAATTGTTCTTCGTGTTCATCTTGACCTTCAAGTTGTTCTTAGTTGTTTTCTTTGTTTTGATCCAAAAATTTTAAGTTTGATGTTATTTTATTATTTTTCTCTTTTCTCATTAAATTCAAAAATTTCAAAATTTAAAACTCAAATTTCAAATTTCAAATTTCAATTTTCAAAATTCAAAATTTAAAAAAAATTAAATTCAAATTTCAAATTTCAAAAATTTAATTTTCAAATTTCAAAATTTAATTTTCAAATTCAAAATTTAAATAACCTTTTAATTTAAATTTGTTTTTTATTTTTGTTTTTAATTTTTATTTGCTACTATGAACTCTCACCCCTTTGGCTATGAGTCTGGTTACAATTATGTTGCAGGAAGAAAAAATTACAATGAGAACAGACATCAAGGTTGGAACAATCAAAGATGGGAGGAGCCACAAGGATTTGATAAACCCTCATGGCAACAACCACCTCCAATGGACTATCAACAACCACCACCATATGCCTATGAAACCTTTCCTCAACATGACTTTGGACCATGGTGCACAAATTGTGAATCACACTTTTCACAACTCGTACCACTGACCAGCAAGTGCACTGGGTCGTCCAAGTAATACCTCACGTGAGTAAGGGTCAAATCCCATGGAGATTGTTGGTTTGAAGCAATCTATGGTTATCTTGTAAATCTTAGTCAGGAAGTCAATTATATTTATCAGTTGAATTGCAAATAAACAAGAGAGCATGGATTAAAGGTTACTTGTTATGCAGTAATGGAGAATATGTTGGAGTTTTGGAGATGCTTTGTCTTCTGAATCTCTGCTTTCCTCTGTCTTCTTGTTCACGCACGCACGTCCTCCTATGGCAAGCTGTGTGTTGGTGGATCACCGTTGTCAATGGCTACCTTCCATCCTTCCAGTGAAAACTACGCTCACGCGCTCTGTCACAGCACGGCTAATCACCGATTGGTTCTCGATCCAGTTGGAATAGAATCCCTTGATTCCT
>NC_029792.2:69039452-69064899 GCF_000816755.2 Arachis ipaensis
TTTTTTTTTCTGCAAGCTTTGTTCTTTGCTGCTTTTTCTTGTTTCAAGAATCATTTTTATGATTTTTTCAGATTATCAATAACATGTCTCATGTTCATCATTCTTTCAAGAGCCAACATATTTAACAGTCTTAAACAACAAATTCAAAAGACATATGCACTGTTCAAGCATTCATTCAGAAGACAGAAAGCATTGCCACCACATGTTACTAATTAGAATTTTTCTTATTAAAAACTCGAAATTTTATTGCCTCTTATTCAAAAGATCTACTATTTTATTCATGTTTGCTGATGATGAGAAAGATAGACTATAACTTAATTGGGGATAAAATTAAAATAGACACTAATTACTACTAATGATCATGTAATGAAGACACAAACATAGATAAGCACTTAACATAGAGAAAACGAAAAACAGAGAAAGTAAGAACAAGGGACGAGTCCACCTTAGTGATGATGGCATTTTCTTCTTGAGGCTTTTATGTCTCTTCCTTGCCTTTGTGGCTTGATTCCTAGTGATTTTTGGTATTTCTATCCTCAGTTTCTTCCAATAATTATGTGGAGGGAAGAGCATCCCCTAAGGTATCTCAGGGATCTCTTGATTTGCAGCCACATGTTCTACCACTGAGCTATAGATCCTTCACATAATTGTTTTACCACACCAAACTTAGAATGTTGCTCGCCCTCGAGCAAAAGTAGAAGGAATAGATGAAGAAGAAGATGTGGAAAAAAAATTAGGATTATGAGGAGGGAAGGTGGAGATCCTGTGGGGTCCACAGATCTTGAAATGATCCTGTGAGGTCCACAGATCTTGAGGTGTCAAGGCATTTACATCCCTGCACCAATTTAGGCATGCAAAATGCCCTTGCACACAACTCTGGGCGTTCAGCGCCAAGTTGGTGCCCATTTTGGGCGTTCAACGCCCATTTACTAGCCATTTCTGGCGTTGAACGCCAGAACCATGCTTGTTCTGGGCGTTCAGCGCCAGGATGTTGCCCATTTTGGGCGTTCAGCGCCAGAACCATGTTCTGTTCTGGCGTTGAACGCCAGACAGGTGCTTCCTCCAGGGTGTGATTTTTCTTCTACTGTTTTTTATTCCATTTTCAATTTTTAATATTTATTTTGTGACTCCACATGATCATGAACCTAATAAAACATGAAAAACCATGAAAGTAAATAAAAGTTGGATTGCCTCCCAACAAGCGCTTCTTTAATGTCCTTAGCTGGACCTTGCTGAGCTTTTAATCTAGCTTCAACCTTGAGCACTCTTGCTCAACATTGCCTTCAAGATAGTGTATTTCTCTTTATAAAGCTTGGCATTTTCGAAAGCTGTGAATCTAAACTCCTCTAGCTCATTTAGCTGGAGCAATCTTTTTTCTCCTGCTAATTTGGCATCAAAGTTTAGGAATCTAGTTGCCCAGTAGGCCTTATGATCCAGTTCCACGGGCAGATGACAGGCCTTACCATACACAAGATGGTATGGAGAGGTCCCTATAGGAGTCTTGAATGCTGTTCTGTAAGCCCACAGAGCATCATCCAAGCTGCCACATTGGAGGACCTTGGTGGCTGTTCGCTCACCTCCGAAATGGCCTCCATATTGTGATCCATGGCAGTACCATAGGATCCTCTGTGCTTCTTCTCTAGGCACACACCTACGGATTATTCCGTCTGCACATCTCTTAAAGAGATAGGGTTCATCCCACAAGTAGTACTTTGTATCAGTAATTAATTTCTTCTTTTGTATCCTGTTGTACTCCTTGGGTATGAACCTTGCAGCTTTATAGTTTGCAATATCGGCAAACCATGGTGCTTCCTGAATGGCAAATAAATGCTCATCCGGAAACGTCTCAGAGATCTCAAGAGAGGGGAGGGACGTCCCTTCTACTGGCTCTATCCGGGACAGATGATCAGCCACTTGGTTCTCTGTCCCTTTTCTGTCTCTTATTTCTATATCAAACTCTTGCAGAAGCAACACCCATCTGATGAGCCTGGGTTTTGAATCCTGCTTTGTGAGTAGCTACTTAAGAGCAGCATGATCAGTATACACAATCACTTTTGATCCTACTAAGTATGATCTAAACTTGTCAATGGCGTAAACCACTGCAAGTAATTCTTTTTCTGTGGTTGTGTAATTTTTTTGGGCATCATTTAGAACACGACTGGCGTAATAAATGACATGCAGAAGCTTATCATGCCTCTATCCCAATACTGCACCAATGGCGTGATCACTGGCATCACACATTAGCTCAAATGGTAACGTCCAGTCTGGTGCAGAAATAACTGGTGCTGTGACCAGCTTAGCTTTCAGCGTTTCAAATGCCTGCAGGCACTCTGTGTCAAACACAAATGGCGTGTCAGCAGCTAGCAGATTGCTTAGAGGTTTTGTGATTTTTGAAAAATCCTTTATAAACCTCCTATAGAATCCTGCATGCCCGAGAAAGCTTCTGATTGCCTTAACATTGGCGGGTGGTGGTAATTTTTCAATTACCTCTATTTTTGCTGTTACTGCGATCTGGTTATAGCCTGAGTAGCCATCCAAAAAGCAGTAATAATCATGACCTGCTAGTCTTTCTAGCATCTGGTCTATGAATGGTAAAGGAAAATGATCCTTTCTGGTGGCTGTATTGAGCCTTCTGTAGTCAATACACATGCGCCACCCTGTAACTGTTCTTGTAGGAACCAGTTCATTTTTTTCATTATGAATCACTATCGTGCCTCCCTTTTTTGGGACGACTTGGACAGGGCTCACCCAGGGGCTATCAGAAATAGGATAAATAATCCCAGCCTCTAGTAATTTGGTGACCTCTTTCTGCACCACTTCTTTCATGGCTGGATTTAGCCGCCTCTGTGGTTGAACCACTGGTTTGGCATTATCCTCCAATAAGATTTTGTGCATGCATCTAGCTGGGCTTATGCCCTTAAGGTCACCTATGGACCACCCAAGAGCTGTCTTGTGTGTCCTTAGCACTTGAATAAGTGCCTCCTCTTCCTGTGAATTTAAAGCAGAGCTTATGATCACTTGAAAAGTGTCACCTTCTCCCAGAAACGCATATTTCAAGGATGGTGGTAATGGCTTGAGCTCGGGTTTAGGAGGTTTTTTCTCTTCCAGAAGAAATTTCAGAGGCTCTTTCATGTCCTCTAAATCCTCTAAATCAGGCTGAACATCTTTAAAGATGTTTTCCAACTCTGATTCAAGACTCTCAGCCATGTTGATCTCTTCTACCAAAGAGTTAATAAGATCAACTTTCATGCAGTCTTTTGATATGTCTGGATGCTGCATGGCTTTGACAGCGTTCAACTTGAATTCATCATCATTGACTCTCAGGGTTATTTCCCCCTGTTGGACATCAATGAGGGATCGTCCAGTTGCTAGGAAGGGTCTTCCTAGAATGAGAGTAGCACTCTTGTGCTCCTCCATTTCCAGCACAACAAAGTCAGTGGGAAAGGCGAATGGCCCAACTCTGACAATCATGTATTCAATCATGCCTGATGGGTATTTAGTGGAACCATCAGCAAGTTGGAGACATATCCGGGTTGGTTTAACTTCTTCAGTTAAGCCAAGCTTTCTGATAGTGGATGCAGGTATTAGGTTGATGCTTGCCCCAAGATCGCATAAAGCTGTCTTGGTGCAATTACCTTCTAATATGCATGGTATCAGAAAACTCCTAGGGTTTTTAAGCTTTTCAGGAAAGCTCTTCAGAATGACTGCACTGCATTCTTCAGTGAGGAGAACTCTTTCTGTTTCTCTCCAATCCTTTTTATGACTCAAGATCTCTTTCATGAACTTGGCATAAGAAGGTATTTGCTCAAGTGCTTCTGCAAATGGAATCTTTATTTCAAGAGTCCTGAGATAATCTGTAAAGCGAGCAAATTGCTTATCTTGCTCCTCTTTCTGAAGTTTTTGAGGATAAGGTATCTTGGCTTTATATTCTTCAACCTTAGTTGCTGTAGATTTACTGCCTACAGAAGTGGTTGAAGAAGCCTTTTTAGAGGGGTTGTTATCAGCATTTGTGTGTGTCTGATCCCTCACTGGCAATTGAGTGCCAGAGTTAGAAACTGGAGTGACGTTAGATGCCAACTCCTTGTCTGTTCCTGGCGTCTGAACGCCAGAATTGTGCCCATTTTGGGTGTTCAGTGCCAGATCCTGCCCATGTTGGGTGTTCAACGCTAGATCCTTGCCCATTTCTGGCGTTGAACGCCAGTTTTGCCTTGTTTCTGGCGTTGAACGCCAGTTTTGGGCATGGTCTCGGCGTTCAACGCCAGCCTTCCACCAATTTTCTGGCGTTTTAGTGCCAGAGTTATTTTTCCCTGGGCTCTTACTATCCTCAGGTGAATTTTGGGTGGTTTGCTCATTTCTTAACTTTTTTCTGCCTTGAGGTGGGGTATTTAATGTTTTCCCACTTCTTAGTTGAACTGCTTGGCATTCTTCTGCTATTTGCCTTGACAGCTGCTGCTTTGTTTGCTTAAACTGTTCGTCCATATGTATATTAGCCATCCTTGTCTCTTGTAACCTGTCTTTAAATTCGGCTAGCTGCTTTGTTAGAAAGTCCAATTGCTGATTGAATTTAGCAGCTTGTTTTACAGGACTGAGTTCAGCAGTTACTGTTTTAACCTCTTCATTCATGGAAGGGTTGCTACTTAAGTACAGATGCTGATTCCTGGCAACTGTATCAATGAGCTCTTGAGCCTCTTCAATTGTCTTTCTCATGTGGACAGATCCACCAGCTGAGTAATCTAGAGACATCTGAGCTCCTTCTGCAAGCCCATAGTAGAAGATGTCTAACTGAACCCACTCTGAAAACATTTCAGAGGGGAATTTTCGTAGCATCTCTCTGTATCTCTCCCAGGCATCATAAAGAGATTCATTATCTCCTTGTTTAAAGCCTTGGATGTCCAGCCTTAGCTGTGTCATCCTTTTTGGAGGGAAATATTGATTCAGGAATTTTTCTGTCAGCTGTTTCCATGTCCTTATGCTGGCCTTAGGTTGGTTATTCAACCACCTCTTAGCTTGATCTTTTACAGCAAATGAAAACAGTAATAGTCTGTAGACATCCTGATCTATGGTGGATCACCATTGTCAATGGCTATCTTCCATCCTTCCAGTGAAAACTACGCTCACGCGCTCTGTCACAGCACGGCTAATCACCGGTTGGTTCTCGATCTGGTTGGAATAGAATCCCTTGATTCCTTTGCGTTTGTCACTAACTCCCAGCCTTCAGGAGTTTGAAGCTCGTCACAGTCATTCAGTCCTTGAATCCTACTCGGAATACCACAGACAAGGTTTAGACTTTCCGGATTCTCATGAATGCCGCCATCAATTCTAGCTTATACCACGAAGATTCTGATTAAGAGATCTAAGAGATACTCATTCAATCTGATATAGAACAGAGGTGGTTGTCAGGCACACGTTCATGGATTGAGAATGGTGATGAGTGTTACAGATCATCACCTTCATCACAGTTAAGCGCGAATGAACATCTTAGATAGGAACAAGCGTGTTTGAATAGAAAACAGAAATACTTGCATTAATTTATCGAGACACAGCAGAGCTCCTCACCCCCAACAATGGAGTTTAGAGACTCATGCCGTAAAGAGTACAAAGTTCAGATCTAAAATGTCATGAGATCCAAAATAAGTCTCTAAAAGTTGTTTAAATACTAAACTAGTAGCCTAGGTTTACAAAAAATGAGTAAACTATAGCAGATGGTATAGAGATCCACTTATGGGGCCCACTTGGTGTGTGCTGGGGCTGAGATTTAAGCAATTCACGTGCAGAGGCCATTTGTGGAGTTGAACGCCAGTTTTTGTGCCAGTTTGGGCGTTCAACTCCAGCTTTTGATCCTTTTCTGGCACTAGACGCCAGAATTGGGCAGAGAACTGGCGTTGAACGCCAGTTTACGTCATCTATCCTTGTGCAAAGTATGGACTATTATATATTGCTGGAAAGCCCTGGATGTCTACTTTCCAACGCAATTGGAAGCATGCCATTTTGAGTTCTGTAGCTCCAGAAAATCCACTTTGAGTGCAGGGAGGTCAGAATCCAACAGCATCAGTAGTCCTTTTTCAGCCTGAATCAGATTTTTGCTCAGCTCCTTCAATTTCAGCCAGAAAAATATCTGAAATTACAGAAAAACACACAACTCATAGTAAAGTCCAGAAATATGAATTTTTCCTAAAAACTAATGAAAATAAACTAAAAACTAACTAAAACATACTAAAAGCTATATGAAATTAACCCCAAAAAGCGTATAAAATATCCGCTCATCAGACCACCATACTCACAAGCCCCTTTCCACCAATCACCTCCATATGACCCTAACCCGTATCCACCATACCAACCACCTGATGAGCCAAATGAACCATACACAGAACCACCACATTTCCAACACAACTACTCTCATGAACCACCACCTCAATATTCACCATCTCCATATCATTATCAAGATAAACCACCTTCCTATTATGAACCCTCTCTCCCAACCAATGAATCTTCATATCCACCCCAACCTCCAATGGATGACAGACTTCGTGTTATTCTTCAAGGGCAAGAAAGGATGAATAAGAGTGTGCAAAATTTCGCAGCCACCTTTGGTGAGTTAGTAAATATAATAGCTTCCCAATATCTGAGCACTCAAAGAACTCCCATGGCTACATGTGGAGAAACAAAAGAAGAGCAAAGTATGAAGGAGACACTAGAAACTTCGGTGGACAATGAGAAACATGGCTTTGTATTGGAACAAGTGGAGGAAGCCATAATAGTTGCAGAGGAAAAAGTGGTTGAAGACTTAGGAGATGCTGAACCTCCATGGGAAAGTCAGGTTATAAAACCTCCTTCCAAGGCAATTGAAATTGATGCTGAGGAGGGTGTACAACCTCCAATGCATATCATGACTAAGGACTTGGAAGAGGTCGATCAAGAGATGGAGATTAAAGAAGAAGAACCACAGCCTCCCATGCCCTCGGTAAGCAATAAAGAAGAGATTGAATTGAAGAAAAGCTACCAAGAGGAAGAGGTTGAAATTAAAGAAGTTTACAAAGAGGTGGAAGTTGTCAAAGAGCACAAGGGAGTGGAGCTTGAGATCACCTTGCCAAAGTTATTGGAGACCCCTCCCCCTAAGTTTCCATCATCCTTCACAACATTCAAGTGGGTAAAATTCGTATCCCTTAGCTTTCTAATTCCACTTGAATATGGGCTATTGGAGACGGATGGTCAACTTAGAACTCTTTGTGGCATTAAGAGTAAGAGGAAGATGGTCAGTGGTAAGAATTGTCCTGCAAGGTTCATTATGGTTGGAAGCTTTAAGTTTAAACACAAAGGTTGGTGTAAAGCTCAACTGAATGGGTCTAGGAAGTTGGTTGGCCGCTTTAGTGAGAATTCAGATTGCTTGCCACCCGTATAGAATCATGATGATCAACAAGAAGACGGGTGCAATAGCAAGGTTTGGGATCCTAGAATCTGTTCTGACATCCAACACCCCGGGAGCCTAAGAATCTGTTTGAAGCTGCTCAAAGGCTTTACGTGCCTAGTTTGGGATCCCGGAGACCATTGGAATCACAAACATTGGTGGAGATTCTTGGATGAGTTTAAGCACAAGCCACCATAACAGGAAGCTTACCAAATGTCCAACTTAAGGACTTTAACTAAAAGTGCTAGGCGGGAGACAACCCACCATGGTATGATTGTTCCTTTTTCATTCTTTATTTAATTTTATTCGTTTTCAAGTTTTATTTTATTATATTGAACCTGGAGTTTTGCATAACATTCATATTAGCATTGAATTCTGCATACTGCATTATTTAAAAAAAAAAACACGCACGCGACGCGGCAGCGTCGCTGACACGTCCGCGCCACCAGTGCAATGTGAAGGAAAGAAAACGAATAGAAAGTCACACGAGAGCGTGGCTGGAGGCGCGCCTTTAGCCTAATTTGACCCCACGCGACCGCGTCGCTGACGCATCCGCATCATATGGGAAACATGCCTCCCACGCGATCGCGTCACCCACGCGGTCGCGTGATCTGTAAAATCGACGTAAAGGGGTGTATGGCAGTAAGTTGGGCTGGAATGGGGCTGGAATGGTGCTAGACGCACAAGCCCTACGACGCGTCCGCGTACCCCACGCGTCCGCGTCGCCCTCCAATCTTGGCCATCCATGCGATTGCGTCAACGACGCGACCGCGTCACCCAAAAATTTGGCGAAAAGAGTTTCGAACAGAGAGTTGTGTGAACGCGAGGTGGTGCACGAAATTGTGATCTCCAGGCTCGAACAAATCCTGGTAATGGCTCCAAAGCTTGGTGCTCTGATCTTAATTCATAATTGTCACAACTTCGATACAACTAACCAGCAAGTGCACTGGGTCGTCCAAGTAATACCTTACGGCTCCACTCGCGCCAATCGCACATATCAGGCCACGCGATCGCGTGACCCACGCGTCCGCGTCACCTGACCTTATCGCGCACCACGCGACCGCGTCACCCATACGTCCGCGTCGCCTGCGCCGCACAACTTATCCAGATCAGCCAATTATCTTATCTTTTCTTCCCCAATCCTAATTTCTTCTATCTTTTCTTCTTTCTTCTTTCTTTCTTACTTTATTTCTTTCCCTTCTCATTCTTCTTATCTTTTATTTTATTTTATTTATTTGCATACTTTCATTCATTACATTTTAATTTTGTATATTTTTATTTTCTTTTCTAAATTTATTATTTTACCATTTGTGTTCAATTGTTCTTATTCAACTGTTATATCTTTTCTGGTATTATCTTAGTGCTTATGACTTGTTTTATTCTGATTGGGTAACATTATTTAAATCAATGCTAATCTTTTATAATACTTGCACTTCATTTGCATTGACATGAACTTATATTGATATTTTCATTACCCACACTCCTCCCCTTTGTTGCAATTTCTGTATCACTGATATGCCATGTGCTTCTATTATTTTCTCACGAACATGTTGAAGCTTCCATGTAAATGAGACCCTTATCATCTGGCATTAATACCCATATTTTATTTATTTTCAATCTTTTGGGTTACTGTTCTTCTTTTTCTCTTCTTTTAGGCTGGCCACCGAAGACGGAAAAAGAGAAAATTCTAAAAAGGGAGACAAACAAGTCCATCTGCACAATCCTTGAAGAAAGCATCAGTTGAAACAACCCGTCCACCTGCACATCTCAGCATGCACCGAGGACGGTGCAATCTTTAAGTGTGGGGAGGTCGATACCGACTTCCAGGGGTTAGCTACCTTCTTTTCAAACACCATTGTTTTATTTTCTTTATTAGTTCATTGTTGCATTGCATGTGTAGTTGATTTTGTGCATATTTTACCACTTGGTTGAAAGTAATATTTTCTTTTTCAAGAAACCTTTTAGAGTATTCCACTAATTTAAATCAAAACTTGTGTTAAAACTTGTTTGAAGTTGTATTTGGAACATGATTTTTAAGCTAAAGAACACACAACCTGTGAGATTTTGAGCTTATTTATATGGTTACATTATTTAACTATAAATATTTTATTCTTGTGTGTTTACTTCTCTATGATTGTAATCTTTATTTTGTTCCATTCTATATGTCCAATGTTTAATGTGTTACATGCTTGCATATGATTGAGGCCATTATTTGATTTTAGATCACTTATCCCAAATAAGCCTACCCTTTAAATCACCCTTGTCAGCCACCTTGAGCCTTTTAATCCCCATTTATTCTGTATTTTACCACATTACTAGCCTTAAGCAGAAAAACAAATTAAAAAATCCCAAGTGAATCTTTGGTTAGCTTAAGATAGAAATTGTGCATCAATTAAGTGTGGGGAAATTGTGGGAACATGGGTTAATAAGGGAATGTATCATGTTTCTAATTATTTGAATATTGGGAATTTGGGAACCTACTCATGAAAAACCAAAATAGAAAAATAATAGAAAATCCATGTGCATTGATAAGTTATGTTTATTTCTCAACAAAAAAAAAAGAAAAAAAAAAATAAAAAAATATTCAATAAATAAGTAAATAAATAAGGGGACAAAATTACTCCAATGCTAAGTTAATAAAAAGATCAATGCACATGTGATAAAAGTAAAGAAATATCAGAATTTTGGTACATGAGTATGAGAATTATACAAAAGTGAAAATTTTGGGTAGCTAAGCATGAATTTAAAAATATATAGAGTGTGTATATAGGTGAGAGCTTAGGTTAGTCAAGGATTCAATTTATAGCTCACTTAGCCATATATATACCATCACCCTTACCTTGGCCCCATTACAAACTTGAAAAGACCTCATGATGTTTGCATTGGTACATTAAATACTTGTTGATTAGTTAGATGAAGAACAAGGTTTAGAAAGCATGATTAGAGAAGAGTAGAGTGAATTACCCTATACACTTGAGAGATTAGAGTGCATATACACTACCAGTGAGGGTTCAATGCTTGATTCTATGTTCCCTGCTTTCATGAGCTATCTTCTTACAAGTTTACTTGTCTTTTATTGTATAATTTAGATTAGTGGAATTTGATTTATATTTGTCTTGGAGAACTTATTTACTTTTGACCAAGTAGGTAGAAATATTTTTGCATTTAGTTGCATTCATATAGATAGGTTGCATTTCATATTAATCTACCATTCCTCTTCATTCCCTTATAGCTTCTCTTGAGCTTAGCATGAGGACATGCTATTGTTTAAGTGTGGGGAGGTTGATAAACCACTATTTTATGGTTTATCTTGTGTTTAATTGAGTGGATTTTATCAACTCTTTACCTACTTACTCATACTATTTGTATGGTTTTACATTTGCCTTCCTAATTATGTGCTTTGATTGAAAACATGCTTCTTTGGCCTTAAGTTTCCTATGTTTAAATCCTCTCTTATTACCATTAGATGCCTTGATATGTGTGTTAAGCGATTTCAGAGATTACAGGACAGGAATGGCTCAGAGGATGGAAAGGAAGCATGCAAAAGTGGAAGGAATACAAGAAGTTGGAGAAATAGCTAAGCTGTCCAACCTGACCTCTTTGCACTCAAACGGCTATAACTTTAGCTATAGAGGTCCAAACGACGCGGTTCTAGTTGTGTTGGAAAGCTAACGTCCGGGGCTTTGATTTTATATATAATATGTTATATTTTCCGTGACGCTAGGTGACGCGAACGCATGCTCCACGCGGCCGCGTCGCAATGACAAAAAATCAGCGTGTTTGAATTCGCAACCAGCGAATTCTGGGCTGTTTTCGACCCAGTTTTCGGCTCAGAAAACACAGATTAGAGGCTATAAAGTGGGGGAATGCATCCATTCATAATCAAGCTTTCATATTCACAATTTTAGGAGTAGATGTAGTTTTTTAGAGAGAGAGAGAGGTTCTCTCCTCTCTCTTAGGATTTAGTTTTAGGATTTAGGATTATTTCTTCTTCATCACAGGTTCAATGTTCCTTTTATTTATTTTCCTAATTTGATTTATGAACTTTTCCATGTTACATGTGATATCTTTATTAGTGCTAATTGAGGTATTTCAGATTTATGATTGTTCTCTCTTTTATTTATGATATAAATAATTTGAATTTTTCCCTTTTGGCTTTGGTTGAGTCATTGGAGACACTTGAGTTATCAAACTCATTGTTGATTGAAAATTGGAATTCTTCAAGAATTAATTCAGGTTCCAATAACTCTAACTTTTCCCAAGGAAAGACTAGGACTTGAGGAATCAGAATTAATTCATCCACTTAACTTACCTTCATAGTTAGAGGTTAACAAGGTGGGAGAAAAATCTAATTCTCATTACAATTGATAAGGATAACCAAGATAGGACTTCCAGTTTTAATACCTTGCCAAGAGTTTATTTTATTATTACTATTTTTCTTATTGTTCAACATACTGCTTCCTTACTTTCAAAACCCCCAATTTACAAACTCATAACCAATAATAAGAACATACCTCCTTGCAATTCCTTGAGAAGACGACCCGAGGTTTAAATACTCGGTTATCAATCTTAAAGGGATTTGTTACTTGTGACAACCAAACGTTTGTAAGAAAGGTTGATTGCTTGGTTTAGTAACTATACTTGCAACGAGAGTCTACTATAACTTCTAAACCATCAATCTTCAGTTCTTCAGTTGTATATAGATGCTTTCTTGGAAATTGATTTAATTAGACTATTTAAATACATATAGATAGTTAGATAGTATAGTTACATACATATAGGTAGATTGCATATAGTTAGTTACATTGAATAATTGTTGATTCCCCTTCTTATCCTCCTTTAGCATAGCGTGAGGACATGCTATTGTTTAAGTATGGGGATGTGATGAATCCATATTTCACGGTATTTATTTGCTTTAATTAGGTGGATTTCATTGACTTTTCTTGCACTTACCCATTGAAATAGCATGCTTTTATGAATTATTTCCTAATTGTGCTTAATTGTGAAAAAATGCTTTTCATTCTTAAATTGCCAATTTTAATTCACTTTTCTCCCATTCGATGCCTTGATATGTTTTCTTGAGTGATTTAAGATTTTGAAGGCAAGAATGGCTTGAGAAAGTGGAAGGAAAGCATACAAAGTGGAAGAATTCAAGAAATGAAGAATTTGGAAAGCTGTCCCTCCTGACCTCTCGGTATTAAATTGGTCATAACTTGAGCTACAGAGGTCCAAATGAGGCAGTTCTAGCGGCATTGGAAAGCTAACGTCCGGGGCTTCAAAATGATATACAATTTGCTATAGTGGACAGATGCAAGCTTGTGGACTATGTCGGTAAAGATTTTCTAGACAAAGTTGCATTGCAAGTATAGCTCTACCAATAACAATCCTCGATGATCAAATTTAGAGAGGGATTTGGTTGTCACAAGTTCAACCCCAATAGAAATAACCGAATTATTCAAACCTCAGGTCGTCTCACAAGGAATGGGCAAACATGTGCTTCAATATTGGTTAGAATTCCGGGGTTGTAAGTCATGAGCAAGAAAATAAAATGGGAATCCTAACAATATGGGAATCTTGCAAGTACGCGTGCGCGTCGATAGGAATCCTCTGATCCGCGTGGATGTGTCCATCCTTGCGTGCCGCTTCCAGCCGTCCTCATCTATGCGTGCGCGTGGAGTTCGCGTGCGCGCCAATGCTGATTTTCCCAAAATTCAATCTTCATGTTCCTCCCTTTTGTGCATGCTTTCTTCCTCTCTTCTAGGCCATTCCTACCCTATAATTCCTAAAATCACTCAACAAATACATCACGGCATCGAATGGCAATAGAAGAGGATTAAAGTATGGCAATTTTAAGGCAAAATAAGCATGTTTTTCATCATGGAGCAATATTAGGAAGTGAACACAAAACCATGCATTTCTTGTGAATAAGTTTGAGAAATATTGACAAAACCCCCCAAATTCTACAGGTTAGAAAACAGCAAGTGTGCGGATGCACACATCTTTGCGTCCGCACAGGTCCTAGCACGTGAGCTCATTAACTGCAAACCACTGGGGCGATTTCTGGGCCCCCAAAACCCAATCCAACTCATTTCTGAAGCTATTTCAAGCCAAATTAAAGAGGGATGAAGGGGGGGAGCAATTAGGGTTAGATTTTAGTCATGTAATTTTCTAGAGAGAGAAGCTCCCTCTTTTCTCTAGAACTAGGGTTTCTTAGTTTAATTTCCTTGTAATTGCTACTTTTAATTTTTGTTTTAATCTAGTTTCTTCCACCTTTCTTTGTTCTATTGTCATAATTTCCTTGTTTATCTTGTTAATTTCTCATTTTAGTTGTCTTTTATGTTTATGCACACTCTTGTCACTTTAATTTACATTCAATGTAATTTTATGTTTCATGTCATTTATTGCTTTATTGAGTTGCTTCTTTATTTCCCTTGCTTAGTAGTTGTAGCATTTATTATTTCTTGTCATTTTACCATACTTTCTTTACATGCCCACCATGTGTTTGACAAAATGCTTGGTTGGATTTTTACTTAGTTTTTTACACTCTTGGTTGAGAAATTGTGTAGTTTGGGTGAACTTGAGTGGTGGATGTCTATTCCACATTGTGTGAGAGTTCTTAATTAATTTGATTTCCCTTGACTCTAAGTGACCTACTAGTGTTGACTTAGGACTTAGGGATTGAGATTAATTATGCCTAGTTGACTTATTCTCGATGTAGGGTTGACTAATTGGGATTAATTCACACACAATTAGCTTTCAATTTCCATTTTCATTGCCTTTGCTTGCCTTCATTTAATTTCTTGCATGTTGAGCTACCTTCCTTGCATTTTACATTTCTTGCCAATTGCAATCATCAAACTTCCTTGCTTCCCTCATAGCCAACAATTGAGCATTTCATTGCAATTTTTAGGGAGAACGACCCGAGGTTTAATTACTCTCGGTTATTTCAATTTGAATTTAACATTTGATTATGAGAATTCATTGTTGGTTTGGACTATGCTACCAACGAATTGATTCTTGTTTTGATTGATTCTAAACCGGCAATAATTCTCTACATCAATGAAATTGGGTTGAAATGGCTCCAATTGGTTTCCCTTGCGGTTGAGAAGAGATTTGTTTGAATTACAAGTTCTGGTGCTTCAAGTTGGAGTCAATATTTGAGGGCCAACATTGACTCAAATGCCTTTCAAAAAAAACCAAATGAATCTGCTGTCATTGGCATTTGACTCAACGTTGGAGGGCCAACGTTCTTCTATCCACACGTACGCGTGCACCACCCATGCGTGTGAAGTCTCTGATTTTGCTTGTTCACGCGTGCGTGTACACCACGCTTACACTTGCATTGCCAGTTTTCCCATCCACACGTGCGCGTGCTGTACGCATACGCTTGGATGCAAAAATCCCATTTTCCATATTTAAAAACATGTAGAAGAGCATTGGCCTCAGCGTTGGACTGGCAACGTTCCTTCCAACGTTGGCCAATCCACGCTTACGCGTGAATTGCCCTTTTTCCTATCGACGTGTACGCGTCACTGACGGATAAGCGTGGATTCAAGTTTTTCAATTCCAAATTCTGGGCTTGGCATCGCAGTCGTTGGAGGCAGTATTTGAGGCAACGTTGGACCTCCAACGTTCTCTTGTGACGCGTACGCATGACTCACACTTGCGCGCGAATATAGAAATTTTCCTTTTTCACGAGATGCGTACGCGTCGCTCCAAAAATCTTTAGCTCTAGAATTGAACATTTTATCACAACGTTGGGGCCACTATTTTGTGGTACATTTTGTACTTAATTGAGTGGATTTTATCCACTAAACTCACACTTATTCATAAAATTGCATGTTTTACATTTTCCTTCTTAATTATGTGCTATGATTGAAAACATGCTTCTTTGGCCTTAAAATTGTTAATTATTAATCCTCTCTTATTACCATTCGATGCCGGGATCTGTGCGTAAAGTGTTTTCAGGCTTTATAGGGCAGGAGTGGCTTAGAGGATAGAAAGGAAGCTTGCAAAAATATAAGGAACACAAGAAATAAAGGAGACAACCAGCGAGGATTGACGCGTGCGCGTACCTGACGCGTACGCGTGAATTGCAGTTTGCACGACGATGCGTGCGCGTACCTAACGCGTACGCGTGACTAGCGCAGAAGACAAGCGACGCGTACGCGTGACTGACACGTACGCGTGAGCAGGATTTTTGTCAATCGACGCGCACGCATGACTGATGCATATGCGTGACATGCACTACCTGCAGAAATCGCAGAAAATGATGGGGGCAATTTTGGGCTGAGTTTGGACCCAGTTTTCAGCCCAAATACACAGACTAAAGCTAGGGGACAAGCAAAGACTCAAGACACAACATTCATTCACAAAATTTTAGGTTTTAGATGTAGTTTCTAGAGAGAGAGGCTCTCTCCTCTCTCTAGGTTTTAGGATTTCTCTTAGTTTTAGGTTTATTTCTTCTCAATTCTAGGTTCAATGTTCCTTTAATTTAGTTTCTCTTTTACTTTTATTTATTCTAGCATTCTAGTTTATTTATTTTCCCAATTTGGTTTATGAGCTCCATGTTAGATTTGATTTCTTTATTTAATGCAATTTGAGATATTTCATATTTATGATTTTAATTTAGCTTTTTACATTCTTAGCTTTGGTTGAGTAATTGGAGACGCTTGAGTTATCAAACTCCTTTGTTGATTGATAATTGGAAGTTGCTGGTTGATTTGGATCCCTCTAAAGCTAGTCTTTCCTTAGGACTTGACTAGGACTTGAGGAATCAAATTGATTAGTCCACTTGGCTTTCCTTTATTTGGTAAGGGTTAACTAAGTGGGAGTAATGAACAATTCTCATCACAATTGATAAGGATAACTAGGATAGGACGTCTAGTTTTCATACCTTGCCAAGAGTTTTTCTAGTTATTAATTTACTTTCTTACAATTTACATTCCTTGTTCAACCTTTCAAAAACCCAGAAAGATACAATCTCATAACCAATAATAAATACACCTCCCTGTAATTCCTTGAGAGACGACCCGAGGTTTAAATACTTTGGTTTAATTTTATTGGGTTTGCTTTAGTGACAACCAAATATTTTTGTGAAAGGATTCTTTGTTTGTTTAGAAACTATACTAGAAACGAGGATTTATTTGTGAATTCTTTACTAGCAAAAATCCGATCATCAAAATGGCGCCGTTGCTGTGGAATTGCAAACGTGTGCCTTATTATTGGTTATTGTAAATATTTGCTTTTTCGTTTCTTTATTAGTATTTCTAGTTTTAGGAGTTTATTTTCATTAATTTTTATTAGTTTTTGTTTTTACTTGCTACTATGAATTCTCACCCCTTTCGCTATGAGTTTAGTTCAAATTATGTTGCAGGGAGTGGATGCTGTAATGAAAACATGCATCAAGGTCAGAATAATCAAAGATGGGAGGAGCCACGAGGATTTGATCAACCCTTTCAACAACAACCTCCTCCAAAGTGCCATGGGCAATGACCATTCTACGATTCATCCCAAGACAATATTTATGGTGGCCCTTTCGTGACAACCAACCTCCACCAAATTACTATGGTCAAGAGCCATCCCAGGGTGTGTACCAAGATGATGGACCCCCTCCTTAACAAAACTTTGAACCACCATATTCACAAGCCACCTATAACCATTCACCTCCTTATGTCCCTAACCCTTATCCACCACAACCACCACCTCAATATACACCATCTCCATACCCTTATCAAGAAGAACTACCTCCGTATTATGAGCCTTTTCTCCCAACAAAGGAACCCTCCTATCCACCCCAAGCTCCCATAAATGATACCTTTAATGTTATTCACCAAAAGGCAAAAGAGTGTCAAACCACACTTATCTCTACTCTTATTGGTCTCACCTCTAAACTCCAAAATCTTATATCCCGCATGGGCCAACCTTCTACCTCCAATATTCAACCCTCAAGCTTTACTGCACCACCACCCTCCGTGCAAGAATACCCATATCCATCAATCTAAGAGCTTTACTGATCCCAATTATACTACTGACCTGGAACAAGGGAGAAGGGATTGTCTTAGGGACGTAATGGATCGGTTTTACGCACACATACTTCAAGAGAAGCAAGAGGAGGCCCAAAAGATAGAGGTGGGAGAGACCCTTGAAGATGAAGGAATAGTTAAAGAATTAGTGAAGGTTGAACAAGTGGAAAGCTCCATCATTGAAGAGAACTCTACACTAGGTGACATCAAAGAGGAGTTTGATTTTGTATTAGAGCAGGTGGAGAAAGCCGAAATTATTGAAGAAGAAGAAGAAGTGGTTGAGGACTTAGGAGATGCAGAACCTCCACGGGAAACTCAAGTCATAGAGCCTCCTTCCAAGACGTTTGAATTTGATGTTGAAGGGGGTGTACAACCTCCAAGGTATATCATGGTTGAAGATTTGGAAGCGGTTGATCATGAGATGAGTTCAATAGTTAATGAGTTTCTACCTACAATTGAACCCTCTCCCATTGAACTAGAGGAAGAGGTTACTGTTGCAGAAGCTTGTCAAGAGGTGGAAACCATCAAAGAGGAGCCCAAGATAGTGAAGCATACATTGGCAAGGCTGCCACTGGAGCTACCTCCCACCAAGCCTTTACCATCCAACACAACATTCAAGTGGGTAAAATTCTTATCCCTGAACTGTACCTTCCCACTTGAATATGGTTTGCTTGAAATGGATGGACAACTTAGAGCTATCTGTGGTTTTAAGAGCAAAAGGGAGATGGTTAGTGGTTGGCAACACCATCCTAAGTTCATTACGGTTGGATGTTCAAGATCTAAGTGCAATGGTTAGTATAAGTCTCAATTGAATGGGTCTAGGAAGTTGTTTGGATGTCTCAGTGAGAATTCCGACTGCTCACCACCCAAGTGGGAAAATGATGATCAACAAGAAGACGGGTGCAAAAGCAAGGTTTGGGACCCCGAAATTCATTCTGGCAATCAACACTCATGGGGCCTTGTCACTTGCTTTAACTTGCTTGAAGGCTTTATGCAATTAGTATGGGATCCCAGAGGCAATTGGAATTACAAACACTGGTGGAGATTCCTTGATGAGTTCAAGCACAAGCCACCATGACTAGGAGCTCACCGAATGTCCAACTTAAGGACTTTAACTAAAAGTGCTAGGTGGGAGACAACCCACCATTGTATGATTTTTCATTTTTATTCTTAGTTTTATTTTATTTTATTTTTATTAGTGTTCATTCATAATTTCTGCATGATCATCTGCATTCTGCATTTTGCATTTTGCATAAAAAAAACGCAGTTGACGCGCGAGCGTCTACGACGCGTACGCGTCATATGTGCCTGCATGAAATAAATGAATTGAACAGAAAGTTAGGCTGGAGTGATACTGGACACGTGCCTTGCGCACAAGCAAGCCCACACGTACGCGTTCCTCATGCGTACGCGTCGTTTGCGATTTCAGCCCATCACGCGTACGCGTCCCTAATGCGCACGCGTGACCATGTAAAATCGGTGTAAAAGGTGTTTGGCTAGAAAGTTATGATGGTATGGGGCTGGAACGGTGCTAGGAGCACAAGCCCCACCACGCATACGCGTCCCTAACGCGTGCACATCGTTTTCCCATCATGGCCATCCACGCGTACACGTCCCTGACGCGCACGCATCATATGCAACTTTGGCTCTTGTGCATATTTGAACAGAGAGTTGTGCGTGCGCGGGGCTGCCCTCGTGCCATTCACACAACCAACATCATGCGGACGCGTCCCTGGCACGTACACGTCGCCTGAACTTTGCGCAAAGCACGCGTACGTGTGATGCACGCGTACGCGTTGCACGCGATGCCCACTTAAACCACCTCAGCGCCTGATTCTAATTCACCCTCTCCCCTAATCTTAACTTTTTTCAATCCTAATTATTTCTTCTTCTTTATTTCTTTCTTCTTCCTTATTCTCTCTTACTTTCTACTACTTTATTCTTTCCTTCTTCATCTTCTTCATCAAGGTTCTTTTCTTCCTCCCATCTACTCTTTCATTATTGTATTTATTTATGTTTCTTTCTTCTCTATCTTTCTTTTAACTTACTTATTTATGGTTTCTTTTTCTTTTCTTTTTCATGCATTCTTATGTTGATATTGGAGTTTTATTTGGGTATTACCTTATTATCCTGAAGCTTGTGGTTATTATCTGGAGTGATTTGACAATTGATACTTTAATTTGGCTCTCATATACATTTGGATTATATTATTTTCATTCCTATTCTATCTTGCTCACCAAGTGTTTGTGAAAAAGCCCTTATGGCATCTTGAACTCCATTTTGTTTTACTCTTTTACTTGAATGCCTCTTTTTCACAACCCTTGCACTCCACATGTACTTGGGATTATCATTCATAATTGTCATCATACAAATACTCTCTATATTGGCATATTTAATTTTTGATGCTTGAGTTATGCTTCTCATGCCTATTCCTTGCATGCTTTCACCTCTTGCAGCTATTTAATTATCAATTGCCTTATTACTCTTAATTGATGTCTTACCTACATGTTGTAACTACCATGTATTTGAGCTAACATCTTTCCTTTGGCATTCATTATCACTTGGAATTTTCTCCCTTCTGGTTTTGGTTATCTATATTTCACATTCTTCTTTTTTCTTCTTCCTTAGGCATGGGTACCAAGAAAGGAAAAGAGAAGGCCACTGACAAGCCACGGCTAGGAGAAGAACCAAGAGAACACTGGCAAAAGTGCTTCCCTCTACTAGTGTCAAGCCACCAACAAAGCGAGTGAAGAGGATTATTAAAGTTGATAAATCCGAGAAAGCCTTTCCCGCCCGGGACTCCACACGATTTGCTAACCGTTATTGCAAACAGATGTTCCTCATACTAGCTGAGTGGAACTACAACAATGAGCACCTGTTCATTGTCCCAACACACTTTGTTGATTTTGTGGATCCCCGAATTGAGAGGAGACAATGGGGATTCTTGAGGAGACAGTCGCGAGAGGCCAACTTATCATGGGTAGTGGAATTCTACTCAAACTTCTACTCGCCTACTCTGCAGACTGTCTATGTTCGTCAGCATCAGGTCCCTATCTCCGAAAATGCCATACAGAGAGCACTGGACCTTCCACCTAGGCCAGAGGGATGGGATGCATATCAAGCAGCATCTCGTAAGCGCCAGATATATCAGTTCGACTGGGATAGCGTACTTGGAGTTATAGCCCAACCTGGCAGCAAGTGGATCTACGGGCAGCATTGTTCAAAACCCTAGAGCATCTCAGCCCAGTCACTCACCCTAGAGGCTCGTGTGTGGGCACAAATTATGTCCCACCATGTCTTTCCGATCACTCACGAGTCGACCTTCACAGCAGACATGGTTGTCCTCATCTCATGCATCCTGACAGAGCAACCCCTAAACCTGCCCCGACACATCCGGCAAGCCATGGGACACGTACAGATAGCGGGTAATCTGCCTTTCCCTGCCTTGGTCTTAGATTTAGTCTCTGCAGCAGGTGTGTCCTCTCGGGCAGGCGACACAAAGGTCATGATCCCTCGGACCGACCAGTATGTCCCGAATGGGAAGTACATCAGGCCACCAGTTCCCTCTGCGAGCCGGCCTGCAGGCCCATCTTTGGATACTCCTCCTTCATCTACTCCACCATCATCCACACCACAAGCACCATCCATCCATCAGATGTTCCTTAAGATCCTTGAGAGGTTCGACCGGCAAGACCGGCGAATGGAGCAAATGGAGCGCCGTAACAAGCGCAGATACAACTATCTGAAAGACCTCATAGTTGGAACACACACACCTCCAGAACCAAAGGACACCCCAGACTCCCCTTCATCCAGTAGTACAGAGAGCCAAGGTGAACCAGACACTGGAAGCGATGCTTCCAGCCCTCCCTTGCTCCTTACTGACGGCACGGAGGACCGTGCCAATCCTTAAGTGTGGGGAGGTCAGTCCTTGACTTCCGAAGGTAACTTCTCACTCTTAACACCAACAGTTGATTTTTTTTTCTTTTGTTAGATAGGATAGTTTGCATGATAATAAATGTTCGCATGTATGTTTTGCTTGGTTGAAGTAATGAGTTTATTTTTAAGACCCTTTTTATAATATTTCACTAATTTAAATTGATAATTTGTGTTAAACTTGTTTGATACAAAAGTGGGAATTATGGGTAGCTAGGCATGATTTTGGAATTACATAGAGTGTGTGTATGTTAGGTGAAAGCTTAGGCTAGTCAAAGATTCATATTATAGCTCACTTGGCCATACATGTATCCTCACCCTTACGTTAGCCCCATTACAACCTTGAAAAGACCTCATGATATTTGCATTGGTATACAAAACTTTTGTTGATTGGTTAGATGAAGAACTAAGTCTAGAAAGCATGACTAGAGAAGAGTAGAGTGATTAACCCTAGACACTTGAGAGATTAGAGTGCATATACACTACCAGTGAGGGTTCAATACTTGATTCTATGTGCCCTGCTTTCATGAGCTATCTTCTTACAAGTTTACTTGTCTTTTATTGTATGATTTAAATTAGTGGAATCTGATCTATTTTTGTCTTGAAGAACTTGTTTACTTTTAACCAAGTAGATATGAACATCTTAGCATATAGTTGTATTCATATAGGTTGCATCTCATGAGTCTTACTTTCCCCCATTCATTCTTTATATCTCCTTGAGCTTAGCATGAGGACATGCTAATGTTTAAGTATGGGGAGATTTGATGCACCACTATTTCGTGGTACATTTTGTACTTAATTGAGTGGATTTTATCCACTAAACTCACATTTATTCATATAATTCGCATGTTTTACATTTTTCTTCTTAATTCTGTGCTATGATTGAAAACATGCTTCTTTGGCCTTAAAATTGTTAATTATTAATCCTCTCTCATTACCATTCGATACTGTGATCTGTGCGTTAAGTGTTTTCAAGCTTTATGGGGGCAGGAATGGCTTAGAGGATAGAAAGGAAGCTTGCAAAAATGGAAGGAACACAAGAAATAAAGGAGACAACCAGCGAGGATCGACGCGTGCGCGTACCTGACGCGTATGCGTGAATTGGAGTTTGCACGATGACGCGTGCGCGTACCTGACGCGTACGCGCGACTAGCGCAGAAGACAAGCGACGCGTACGCGTGACCAGGATTTTTGTCAATCGATGCGCACGCATGGCTGATGCGTACGCGTGACATGCGCTACCTGCAGAAATCGCAGAAAACGCTGGCAGAAATTTTAGGCTGAGTTTGGACCCAGTTTTCGGCCCAGAAACACAGACTAAAGCTAGGGGACAAGTAGAGACTCAAGACACAACATTCATTCACAAAATTTTAGGTTTTAGATGTAGTTTCTAGAGAGAGAGGCTCTCTCCTCTCTCTAGGTTTTAGGATTTCTCTTAGTTTTAGGTTTATTTCTTCTCAATTCCAAGTTCAATGTTCCTTTAATTTAGTTTCTCTTCTACTTTTATTTATCTAGCATTCTAGTTTATTTATTTTCCCAATTTGGTTTATGAACTCCATGTTAAATTTGATTTCTTTATTTAATGCAATTTGAGGTATTTCATATTTATGATTTTAATTTAGCTTTTTACATTCTTAGCTTTGGTTGAGTAATTGGAGACGCTTGAGTTATCAAACTCCTTTGTTGATTGATAATTGGAAGTTGCTGTTTGATTTAGATCCCTCTAAAGCTAGTCTTTCCTTAGGAGTTGACTAGGACTTGAGGAATCAAATTGACTAGTCCATTTGACTTTCCTTTATTCGGTAAGGGTTAACTAAGTGGGAGCAATGAACAATTATCATCACAATTGATAAGGATAACTAGGATAGGACAGCTAGTTTTCATACCTTACCAAGAGTTTTTCTAGTTATTAATTTACTTTCTTGCAATTTACATTCCATGTTCAACCTTTCAAAAACCCAAAAAGATACAATCTCATAACCAATAATAAATACACCTCCCTTCAATTCCTTGAGAGACGACCCGAGGTTTAAATACCTCGGTTTAATTTTATTGGGTTTACTTTAGTGACAACCAAATTTTTGTATGAAAGGATTCTTTGTTAGTTTAGAAACTATACTAGCAACGAGGATTTATTTGTGAATTCTTTACTAGTAAAAATCCGATCATCAGGGTAATGTTGGCTTGCCAACGTTATCTCAAACGTGAGCATCAGCACATTATACAGAGAATTGTTCTGCTCCCTTCTAACGTTTGAGGCAACATTGGTTGTCTAACTTGGCCACCAACATTGCTTCTTCTTCATCTCTTCTATGCTCCTTCTTCGACTTCCTTCCATGCCTTCCTTCACCTGTCATCAACCAATATATGCATCAAAGCCTTGCTAAAGTCATGAGAATTCTCATCATTCTTAGCACACAAGTAATTATAGTATAATTCTCATGAATTGTATCAAATTAACCATAGTTGGATGAATCTAGGTATGCATGAATTTCTACCCAAATAGCTTACTTATAACTCAAGAAAGTGCATAAAACCTATTAAAAACAAAGATAAAGGCTAGTGAAACTAGCCTAAGATGCCTTGGTATCAGTGGCCCCTTAGTGATGGCGGCTACCACTCCCTCTGGAAAATCCAATGGAGCACTTTATTTCTTCTATGTCTCTTCCTTGCCTCTGTTGCTCTTCTGTCATGGCTCTTCGATCTTCTCTTATTTCATAGAGGATGGTGGAGTGCTCTTGGTGTTCCATCCTCAGCTGATCTACGTTGGAGCTCAATTCTCTTAGGGAAATATGCAATTAGTCCCAATAGCCTTAGGGAGGAAAATGCATTTTCTTGTTGAGGTGGCTCTACATGCTCGTGCTATGGTTCATGCGCCGACTCTCTAACATGCTCCATCCTGCTTTTAGTGATGAGCATGTCCTCCTCAATGGGGATGTCTCCTTCTATGACAATTCTAGTTGAAATGCATAAGTGACAAATAAGGTAGGGAAAATCCAACCTTGCTAAGGTGGAAAGCTTCTTAGCCATCTTGTACAGTTCTTGAAGTATTACCTCATGTACCTCCATCTCATTCCCAAGCATGATGTAATGAATCATGATGGCTTTGTCAATGGTTACTTCTAACCGATTTCTAGTAGGGATGATAGAGCGTTGGATGAATTTCAACCATCCTCTAGCTACAGGCTTGAGGTCAAGCCTTCTTAGTTGGACAGGCTTGCCTTGAGAATCCTTCTTCCACTAAGCTCTTTCCACACAAATGTCTAAAAGGACTTAGTCCAGCCTCTGATTGAAATTGACTCTTCTAGTGTAAGGGTGTCGGTCTCTTTGTATTACTAGCAAATGGAGCGTTAACCTTACACTTTCTGAGCTGAAATCCAAGGGTTGCCCTCGGACCATGGTGCTCCAATTTTTTGGGGCTTGGGTTCACACTTGTATCATGATGTTTAGTGACCCATGCATTGGCATTAGAACTCTTGCACCATTAAGATTCCGATTTCCGGGATAGGACTGGTTAGAAATTCCCAACCTCTCTTTCGGATTTCTTGTCGGATCTTCGGGTACTCATTCTTTTTGAGTCTAAAGGGGACTTCAGGAATCACCCTCTTCTTTGGTACTACTTCATAGAAGTGGTCTTGATTAGCCTTAATAAGGAATCTCTCCCTTTCCCAAGGTTCGAAGGCGGCAGCTATGGCTTTTTCTTTCCTCTTTCTAGAAGATTTTCCGACTTTGGGTGCCATAAGTTTGAATGGAAAGAAAAAAGCAAGGCTTTTCCAACACCAAACTTAAAAGATTTGCTCGTTCTCGAGAAAAATATGAACAAAAGGGGAGAAAAAGAGTAGAAGAAGAAGAGAATAGGGGAGATGGAGGGAGAGAGTGTTTCAACCAAGTGGGGGCTTTTGTGTATGAGGTGTGTGTATGAAGGATTAGAAGAAAGGGTATTTATAAGGGTAGGATAGGGTAGGGTTCGAATGAATGGGTGAGAATTGGGAAATATTTGAATTTGAAGTAGGATTGGGGTTGGTGGGTGTTATTATGGGATTTGGGAAGAGATATGAATGTGATTGGTTGAGGGTTTATGGGA
>NC_029792.2:69065069-69085122 GCF_000816755.2 Arachis ipaensis
GAGTGGGTTAAGTGAAGATTCTGTGGCACCCACTGGTCCTAAGAGGCTAGGAAATTCGAATTCCTCGCCTCCCTTGTGGGTGTTGAATGCCCAGCTCCTGCTCTTTAGCTGGCATTCAATGCCAGCTACATGCTCCTTATAGGGCATTGGACGCCCATTGGGGGCACCCTTCCTGGCGTTCAACGCCATGCCTCTGCCTCCTTTAGGGCCTTGAACGCCCAACCTCTGCTCCCTGGCTAGCTTTCAACGCCAGCAACGCTACTCTTCTTGGGCGTTGAATGCCCAGTTGGGACTCCCGATAAACCCCAATTTTGTCGTTTATCTTGTGCTTAATTTGGGAAATTTTATCAACTTATCTCACATTTATTCAATGAAAATGCATGCTTTTGTAATTCTCCGTAATTTTGTGCTTAAGTGTGAAAACATGCTTTTTAGGCCTTAAAATAGCTAAATTTAATTCACCTTAATTCCATTCGATGCCTTGATATGTTTGTTGAGTGATTTTAGATTCATAAGGGAAGTATTGGATGGAAGAAATGAAGAGAAAAGCATGCAAAGTGGAGAACTCATGAGGAAATGAGCATTTGGAGAACTCAAGGCCACGCGCACACGTCACCCACGCGTATGCCTGAGAACGAAATTTGCCAACGACGCACGCGCGTCTCCTCGCGCATGCATGACTGATGACATGTCATCTTATGCTAGCTTTTCAAGCATTTTTCACTTATTTCATTAGGTTTTATGCACTTTCTTGCATTATAAGTAAGTGATTTGGAGTGGATTTGTATGGTTATGTCAATTCAAACAACCATCATTCATTTGGCATAAATTTGCATGGTTTAAGCTATAATTAGTTGGTTTTTGAATGATTTAGAAATTTCGTGAATTTGGTGATGCTTTTATTGGTTGTTTTGATTACTTGTAGGTGAAGAAATGATGAAAAAAGGAAAAAGGAATCTTAGAGCACGCTTTAGACCTTAGGCCACGCTTTGTAAAGCGTGACCCAAGGCACAAAAGCATCACGCATCAAATGGGGCAACGACCAAGCGCTCACTAATTGAGCACAACGCTCTCTAATTGAGCGCTAAAGCACCAGCACCAACCAAGAAGCAATGGCGCTATGTTGGTGCACATAACGGAGCGCTCAAAGGGGTGCCAATTTGACAAGGCAGCACTCAAAAGCATAGCGCTACGTTAACTTTGTTAACATTTTCGTGGCCTCCCCAAAAGGAAATCAAGGCGTGATATCAAGGAAAGGTGGAGCCAGGATTCGAACCAAGCACATGGAGGAATGAAGGAGCGCTACAAGCAAGAAAATTAACAAAAGGTAGCCTCACCAAGGCTCGAACTAGGGAGCCTCACCTTGCGCTCAAAAGGCGCTACGTGAACTTAGTTCACTGAGCGCTAGTATGCTTCATAAGGAAACTAGCAAAAAGGCTTCACCAAGGCTCGAAGTGGGAGTTTCACTCCAACACAAAGGGCGCTATGTTACTTCATTTTACTGAGTGCTATGAAGCTTAGCTTGAGGCTTGGTTCGAAGGCTAGGAGCAAGACCATTGAGCGCTACGTTGGGTTACATGACTGAGCGCTTCCCTGGGAGGTGTCCCTAAGCCCAATTTCAATTAAATACTACATTGGATCAAATTCTTCACCAATTTGAAAAAGCCCACTTCAAAGTCTGAAGATCAAAAATAGAAAGTGTATAAATAGGAGTTAGTTTGATTTGTAGAGGACTTTGACCTTCTTTTCAATTTTTAGTTTTACCTTTTGCTCAATTTTACATTTTAGCTGAATTTTAGTTTTCATCTTTAGTTTTCATTTTGAATGTGGGAATTAGGATTGAGATCTGAGTTCTCTCTCTCTTTGTTTTTATTTCTGCATTTCTTACTTTTTGTTTCTGAATTTTGGATTGAGATTGAAGGAATTCTATTTCAATGCTTGATCTGAAATCCCTCTTTGTTCTTCTTCTGCATAATTCAGTGAATTGAGAATTGGATGTGAAGTTCATTTATTGCTTTCATCTTCCTTTCTTCTGCAAATTATTTTCTGTTTGATCAAGGAAGGAATTGAGATCTAGATCTATTTTCTAGCCTCATTGATCCCCTGAGATTTTCAATTTCTCTTTTAGATTTTGCAATTGAGCTAAGTTTATTTTCTATTTTGTTCTTCAAGAAATTTTACCTTTCTGTTTAGATTTTCTGCAACTTGTTTCATCTTCTACTTCTCTGATTTACTTCTCTTCACATTCTCTTGTTAAATTCTGAATCCCAGCTCCCACATCCCTTTACTATTCAAGCAATTTACATTTCTGGCACTTTAAGTTTCAGCTATTTATATTTCTTTCAATCTAAGCTTCAGTCATTTACATTACTTGCACTTTAAGATTTAGCTCTTTTACTTTCTTGCACTTTAAGTTTCATGCAATTTACTCTTCTGCACTTTACTTTTCTGTCAATTTCCCCTCTCCCTTTTATTTTCATGCAATTTAGCTTCTGCTATTCAAGTTTCACCCAAATTCTCAATTTTTTGCTTAACTAAACTAACCACCTAACTAAAATTGCTCAATCCATCAATCCCTGTGGGATCGACCTCACTCTAAGTGAGTAATTAGTACTTGATGCGATCCGGTACACTTGCCGGTGAGTTTAGGTGTGAAATTCTAATTTCCACCCATCAAGTTTTTGGCGCCGTTACCGGGGATTGATCTAGATTGATAATGATTAAGTAAGGTGGTGGTCTAGATTAAGCACTTTTTCTTTTTATTTTTACTAAGCACATTAACTGTTTGAATTTTTGCTTAAGCTAACACTAACTTCACTCTATCAGTAGAGTGAATTGTTCTTGTTTTTGATTCTGTGTTTGTTTTTCTAGCTGTTTTATGTCAGAGGCAAGGAGAGAGATCCCTACCTTTTGTGACCAAGACGAGAGAACTCTTAGAAGACTAAGAAGAGAAGCAAGAGGGAAGGGAATTGTTGGAAAAGAAGAAATTTTTGAAGAAGAATTTCAAGAAATGGAGGAAAATTCAACAAATCCAATAGTGGGAGTGGCCAACAACAATGGCCAGCCCCAGATGAGAGTTTTAGCTTCATATACGCTTGCTAATCCAAGGCATTGTGGGAGTAGCATCCTTACCGCAAATGTCAATGCAAACAACTTCGAATTGAAGCCCCAACTCATCACTTTGGTACAGAACAATTGCTCATTTGGAGGAAGTCCACTAGAAGATCTAAATCAACATTTATCTACTTTCTTGAGGATTTGTGACACAGTGAAGTCCAATGGTGTGCATCCAGACATATACAAATTGTTGCTGTTTCCATTTTCATTTAGGGATAAGGCTACTCAATGGCTTGAAGCCTTCCTACAAGGAAGCATCACTAGCTGGGAGGATCTAGTGAATAAGTTCCTAACCAAGTTCTACCCACCTCAAAGGATCATCAGATTGAATACAGAGGTGCAAACCTTCACACAGATGGATGCAGAATCTCTTTATGAGGCATGGGAGAGATACAAGGCCCTGATTAGAAAATGCCCCCCTGAAATGTTCAATGAATGGGACATACTATAGAATTCAGCAGGAGGCTCATTGCAATTAATAAAGACAGCAGAGGAAGCCCAAAACCTCATAGATATAGTAGCAAATAATCAATATTTCTTTGCCCATCAAAGGCAACGCCAACCAGCTCAAAGAAAGGGAGTAATGGAGTTGGAAGGAGTGGACACTATTCTAGCTAAAAACAAGGTGATGTAGTATCAAATTCAGCAACAATTTGAGCATATGACTAAGAGGATTGATAGCTTACAAGTTGCATCAGTGAATGTCACCAATCAACCACCAACTGGGTGGGGACAAAATGAGGAAAATGGTGAAGATCAGCAGCAAGAACAAGTGAACTACATGCACAACCAAGGATCCAGCTAGAATGAATTTCATGGAGACACATACAACCCCTTTTGGAAGAACCATCCAAACCTAAGATGGGGAGATAACCACACTCAAAACCAACAACACTAGCAGAAGAATTCAAACCAAAACAACTTAAGAAACACAAACAACCACAACCAGTAAAACACTAACCACAATCCATACAGAAAACCCCAAAATAACTACCCAAATTCCAGCTATTATTCACCCAATAACCTAACCACGAACCAAAACACCTATAGCTACCTTCAACACCTCATAACCAACCACAAATACCACAAGACACTCAAAGAATCTCAAACCTGGAGATACTAATGGAAAAGATGATGAAACATCAAGAACTGACAAGCAAGAATCATGAAGCCTCAATGAGGAACTTAGAGAGGCTAATTGGACAACTGTCCAAGCAAGCAGTGATTGAAAGGCCAACAAGCTCACTCCCAAGTGATACCATTCCAAATCCTAAAGAAGAATGTAAAGCCATCCAACTGAGGAGTGGAAGAACCTTGGTGAATAACAACGAAGCCAGCAAGAAGCCTATGGAGAATGACAAGAAGCCATCTGAGAAAAATAATGCTAACAACAAGGAAGAGATGACAGCAAGCATGCAAGATCAAAAGAAGCCTAAAGAGAAAGATGAGCAGTCACAAGAATCAAGGAAAGGGAAGCAAGTGATGGAAGAACCATCTCAAGGACAGAAGAAGTTGGAGAAGACTTTCATACCTCCCTTGCCATAGTCTCAAAGGTTCAACAAGGAGATCAAGGATAAGCACTTCCCCAAATTCCTTGAAGTCTTCATGAAGTTGGAGATTAATATCCACCTGGCTGAAGCATTAGAGCAGATGCCTCTATATGCAAAGTTCTTGAAAGAGCTTATCAATAAAAAGAGAAGTTGGGATGAGAAGAAAACCATTATGCTCACTGAAGAATGCAGTGCTGTGATTCAAAGGGGACTCCCACCAAAGCTCAAGGACCCTGGGAGCTTCTTCCTACCTTGTACCATTGGTAGTCTAACCATTGATAAGGCACTATGTGACTTAGGAGCAAGCATCAATCTAATTCCCTATTCTATGATGAGAAGGCTATGCATAGAGGAAGTAAAGCCCAGACAAATGTTACTAGAACTTGTGGACAAATCAGTGGTATTTCCCAGAGGAGTGATTGAAAATCTCCTGGTACAAGTAGGGACATTCATATTCCCAGCAGACTTTGTGATCCTGGATCTATGAGAAGAAGGGAGTGACTCTATTATCTTGGGAAGACCCTTCTTGGCCACAGCAAGAGCCATCATAGATGTTGAACAAGGATAGCTGACCCTAAGGGTACATGATGAAAGCATTACTCTGAATGTCTTTCCAAAAGCACAGCATAATGATGAAAAGGAAAAATACATGGACGTTGGCAAAGAAGACTTGTAGTGGAAGGAAGAAACCAACAAGACACTCATTAATTCTCTTCCAGATCAAGAGACAAGCAGCAAAGCAAGAAAAAAGGAGAATGGGACTCTAAAGAATGATGAGGGACAATAAGAAGAAAGTGAGGTTTTAGCCACTAAGAAGGTAGATTCCAAAACACAGCCCACTGTCAAGGCAGAAGGATCACAAAAAAAAAAGAAGAAAAGCAAGAAAAAGGCTCTAAAAGGGTGGAAAAACAAAAAGGTCCCAACTGAAGAATTCTCAAAGGGAGATAAAGTGCAGCTAATTTACCAGCAGTTGGGGACAAATCAACAATCTAATGATTACTACACTATCAACAGGATACTCTTACTGGAGCATGCAGAGATTGAACATCAAGGCACTGGAAGGAAGCCTACTGTGAGAGGAGACAAACTGAGACATCACAATCATCAACCACCCTAATGAGGGTCCAATGTCAAGCTAGTGACAATAAAAGAGTGCTCCATGGGGGGCAACCCATGATTTAATATTCTTGCTTTGGTTTTAATTTCAATAATCAATGGTCCTTCTAGCATGAATTTGAGTTCTCATGAGTATATTTGATAATCGCATACATTGTCTTGAAGCATATGCTAGACTTATATGTTTGGTGTGCCTGAAGGCACTCCAAAATAGCTCCTCAAGCTTTCTTAGGATATATGCTTACTGATTTTGATGGAGTGTATAGCCAAACATTAAGTTTGGTGTTTACATATGCAGAGAATTTCAGAAAAATCATTTTTGTTCATAAGATCAAATTTATGAATAGATGGATCATACATTGCTTCATATATTTTTTTAGCTTATGGTATCATAGTAAGAAATAAAATGTTCTTTATAATGAATGTGCCAATTGTGGCAGATACTCATTAAGTGTTACATGGATCCCTTAACAGAGAACAAGTTTGGTGTCCACCAAATCTTTGTTCAAAATCTAAGGAGCATGATTGGTCATTTAAATAAGGAACATGTAGAATTATCCTTTTTGTTATTCATCACCACACCACTGTACCAAAATTATTCCAATGCTTACCATTGCTTTGACTTAATTTTGTAGGACAAAGAAGATTGAGAAGAGGACAAAATGGAGCATGCACGGCCATGACAAGGTGAAAAGAGAGTCACATGTGCTTAGAGAAGCGTGCTCTCTTGGGAAACAAAATCTGCATGCTTTGAACCTTTGGAGGCCGAACCGCATGCATCCAATGGGGGAGCAATCCTTGTCAACCTTCAACTATGCATGCAACCATTCATGCTATGGGCTCCTCACAATATTTTGCTCAATCTTCACCTTTCATTTGCCTAATCGAAAAGCTTTCCTCACTTGTGGTTTTGTTCAAAGATTTATGCTTTGACTATAAATAAGTGGTGACACTTCCTAGCTCACATACCCCTTCCCATACAAAAATTAGTCACGTATAAGCCCTTGTTTCATCCACACCCTCATCTTAAACACGTTCCAGTAGCCTTCCTTACCCAACAGCAACGTCAATTTTCATCCCTTCCATAACAAAACCATTCCTCAACCAAAGTTCATCCTTTTTTCTCCATTTTTTTCTTAATTCATGGCTTCCTCAAGCTCAAGAAGAAGGAAAGGTAAGGAACCAATGGTGGCCGAACCATCAACCAATGATACAAAGAGATTCAAGTCTTAATTCCTTGAATCAAGGTATCTTAGACTCATGGAGTCAAAGCATGTTATTCCAAAATGGGCTTTAGACTGAGGAATGGAGAGTATCCTGTCATGAGAAGAATTACCACGGAAAGGAGGTGGAAACTTTTGTGTGAACTTTTAACAGACATCAGTGCAGTTACGATAAGAGAATTCTACGCCAATGCTGTGAAGCCAAGCCAAGACAGCCCCCTTATAAGAGCTATGTCAAGGGTGTTGAGGTAGATTTTAGTCCACCATCAGTCATGAGGATCCTACAGTTGAGAGTAATCACCTATGGAGAGCTTAGCTTTCAGGAAAGATTACAGGGTGAGAATGACCCTGATGAGATACTACATGGGTTGTGCTTTGAAGACAGAGACTGGGAAAGGGACTCAGAGGGAGCTCCAAGCCACTTGAAAAGAATAGATCTTATACCTGAGGCCAAAGGGTGGTATGAGATGGTGAGGAGGTCTATACTCCCTACTAGAAATACCTCAGAAGTCACAATCCAGCGAGCTATCCTGATATATTGCATCTTAAAGGGAGGAGAAATCAACCTCTCACACCTCATAGCATACAACATTCAGGAGATAGCGGAGAATACAAGCAAATCAAGTAGGCTTGGTCACCCAAGCACTATTCTGAGGCTGTGCAACAGTGCTGGAGTGATCTTTGAAGATGAAGATACAGAGAAGATGAAAGGAGGAAGATGAATCACTAGGCGACTAATGGAGGGTGCCACTGATGATGACAACCAAGAGGAAGGAAGAGCCCAAGGAAGAAGAAGAAGACCACTAGTAGAGGAAGATCAAGCTCCTGGTGCTATAGACATGAGCCAATTGAAAAGAGTCATTGAAGAAATATCTCAACAAAACATGAGATCACATGAGCAGTATTCAAGGCAACAAGAGCTATACTTGCAATAACAAGAGTAGTATTTGAAGGATTATAAGCAACAACAACATTGGCAGCAACAAATGATGGACAAGAAAGACAACTTCCAACTCCAGATGCTGGAACAACAAAGGGAATTTCAAGCTAGAGTTCTTGAGGGGAAAAGGGAACAGTCAACAAATTTTCAAGAGTTATATGACAGATTGTCCCTACGACAGGCCAAGTGTGAGGAATATACTCAAAATTTATATCAGTGGAAGAACATATATCATACCATTGGAGAGCATAGGCACTATGATAGAATGGAGTATGATATAGACACCCAATCAAAGTTGGATTACTTGGTCCATAGCATGCCAGTATTGAAACCACAGATCAAGCCATTTGAGTAATGCTAAGAGTTAGTAGACCAGCAGAGAGCAAGAACCAAGAAACATACAGCACACATGCAGCGTGGGTTGGAGGAAGCTGAACTCTCAGGTCTTATAGACCCTATCTGGGATAGAAGGTGCCCTGTTGAAGAACCTCAAGATACAACCAAGAAGAGGAAGAAGAAGAAAAGAGAGTCAAGTAGGAGCAAGGAGCATGACAACTAGGACGTGGTGGAGTTTCTTTCATGTTTCCTTTTTAAATTTAAATAAGGAAGATGCATATCTGAAACATGAGATGCCTCCAAATGCTTTATGTTTTACACTTCCATTTTCTAAGTAGTTTTCTTACAAGTGATATGCATTGTGCTTGTTATCAATCATTAGCTTAAATTTTGTTCTGTTTCCCTTCTGCATAAATAAAAGAAAAATGTTTGAAACAAAAAAGGTGATTGTCCAATGTTGTAAAAATTAGAATAAGAATTCAGTGGTGGTATTTGCTTGATTTAATGGTTAGCTCAAATAACAAAAGCTGCATAATAACATATTCTTTGAAGTGTGAGTTAGTTTGCTGCTATAAAGTCTGTTATCAATGAATACCCTTTGAGAATGAAGCCAAATAAGAATGAAAAAGAAAAAGAAAAGGCATGAATGGGCAAAGAAACAAACAATAAGGCTAGACACCAATAGCTTGGACCCTAGGACATATGCGTGTGGTATTTTTGTACTAGGATATGCTTGGACAAGTAGGTTCTGAGGAGTATTTTGAAACTTGGCCACTTGGATCAACTGATCTGGGGTTGCCAACCGAAAGTCCACTATCAAGAGCAACCAAGTTACAAAGCATTTAGTAATCCAAAGAGATGCTGGGCATCAATGTTCCTAGGAAGAAATTGTGAGCCATGTGTCTATGGTGAAGAAATGTTGAGCAAAATTAAGCCAAAAGGCTGCTGCAACATTTGCCACCAAGCCTTCATTAAAGAATAAGCTTTCTAAGCAAAGGAAAGATAGAAAAAAAAGCTAAGAGGGATCAATCAAAAGTAAGACATTATAGCAGCAACTCTAGTGAACCTTTGAGGAAACACTTCTTATCTATCAGCAAAGTAATAAGTGAGCTGCATTTGTCTGCATAAAACCCCATGAATCAAGTTCAATTATCTGCTAAATAAGGGCATGTGTGCTTCTCTGTTTCATTTCATTTTCTGTTATGTTTAGTGCTTGCTTGGGGACAAGCAAGATTTAAGTTTGGTGTTGTGATGACAAGTCATCTTATGTTAGCTTTTCAAGCATTTTTCACTTGTTTCATTAGGTTTTTTGCACTTTCTTGCATTATAAGTAAGTGATTTGGAGTGGATTTGCATGGTTATGTCAATTCAAATAACCATCATTCATTTGGCATAAAATCACATGGTTTAAGCTATAATTAGTTGGTTTTTGAATGATTTAGAAATTTCGTGAATTTGGTGATGCTTTGATTGGTTGTTTTGATTACTTGTAGGTGAAGAAATGATGAAAAAATGGAAAAAGGAATCTTAGAGCACGCTTTAGACCTTTGGCCACGTTTTGGAAAGCGTGACCCAAGGCACAAAAGCGTCACGCATCAAATGGGGCAAGGACCAAGCGCTCACTAATTGAGCGCAGCGCTCTCTAATTTAGTGCTAAAGCACCAGCACCAACCAAGAAGCAATGGCGCTACGTTGGTGCACATAACGGAGTGCCCAAAGAGGTGCCAATTTGACAAGGCACCAGTGCTCAAAAGCATAGGGCTACGTTAACTTTGTTAACATTTTCGTGGCCTCCCAAAAAGGAAATCAAGGCGTGATATCAAGGAAAGGTGGAGCCAGGATTCGAACCAAGCACATGGAGGAATGAAGGAGCGCTACAAGCAAGGAAATTAGCAAAAGGTGGCCTCACCAAGGCTCGAACTAGAGAGCCTCACCTTGCGCACAAAGGGTGCTACGTGAACTTAGTTCACTGAGCGCTAGTATGCTTCATGAGGAAATTAGCAAAAAGGCTTCACCAAGGCTCGAAGTGGGAGTTTCACCCCAACACAAAGGGCGCTATGTTACTTCATTTTACTGAGCACTATGAATCTTAGCTTGAGGCTTGGTTCGAAGGCTAGGAGCAAGACCATTGAGTGCTACGTTGCGTTACATGACTGAGCGCTTCCCTGGGAGGTGTCCCTGAGCCCAATTTCAATTAAATACTACCTTGGATCAAATTCTTCACCAATTTGAAAAAGCCCACTCCAAAGTCTGAAGATCAAAACTAGAAAGTGTATAAATAGGAGTTAGTTTGATTTGTAGAGGACTTTGACCTTCTTTTCAATTTTTAGTTTTACCTTTTGCTCAGTTTTACATTTTTGCTGAATTTTAGTTTTCATCTTTAGTATTCATTTTGAATGTGGGAATTGGGATTGAGATCTAAGTTCTCTCTCTCTTAGTTTTTATTTCTGCATTTCTTACTTTCTGTTTCTGAATTTTGGATTGAGATTGAAGGAATTCTGTTTCAATTCTTGATCTGAAATCCCTCTTTGTTCTTCTTCTGCATAATTCAGTGAATTGAGAATTGGATCTGAAGTTTATTTATTGCTTTCATCTTCCTTTCTTCTGCAAATTGTTTTCTGTTTGATCAAGGAAGGAATTGAGATCTAGATCTATTTTCTAGCCTCATTGATCCCCTGAGATCTTCAATTTCTCTTTTAGATTTTGCAATTGAGCTAAGTTTACTTTCTATTTGTTCTTCAAGAAATTTTACCTTTCAGTTTAGATTTTCTGCAACTTGTTTCATCTTCTACTTCTCTGATTTACTTCTCTTCACATTCTCTTGTTAAATTCTAAATCCCAGCTCCCACATCCCTTTACTATTCAAGTAATTTACATTTCTTACACTTTAAGTTTCAGCTATTTACATTTCTTGCAATCTAAGCTTCAATCATTTACATTACTTGCACTTTAAGATTCAGCTCTTTTACTTTCTTGCACTTTAAGTTTCATGCAATTTACTCTTCTACACTTTACTTTTCTATCAATTTTCCCTCTCCCTTTTATTTTCATGAAATTTAGCTTCTTCTATTCAAGTTTCACCCAAATTATCAACTGTTTGCTTAACTAAATTAACCACCTAACTAAAATTGCTCAATCTATCAATCCCTGTGGGATCGACCTTACTCTAAGTGATGTGACCCGGTACACTTGCCGGTGAGTTTAGGTGTGGAAATCTAATTTCGACCCATCAGTGACCAGAGAATCATCAAGCGACGCACACGCGTCATTGACGCGCATGCGTGATGTTGGTCACGTGACTCGCTTAAAGGCAAAACACTAGGGATGATTTTTGAGCTTTCCAGGCCCAAATCTAACTCATTTTTGAGGCTATTTCATGCAGAATTCAAGAGGGATCAAGGTGGGAGCAATTAGATTAGGTTAGGAATCATGCTTTAGGTAGTTTCTAGAGAGAGAAGCTCCCTCTTCTCTCTCGAATTAGGTTAGAATTAGGTTAATTTCTCTTAGATCTAGGTTTAATTTCTTGTTCTCATATAGTTTTGTTTATAATTTGTTGTTCTTACATCTTTATTCTTCTTAGTTCTCTTGTTAATTTCCCTTTTATGTCATTTTTATGTTCATGCACTATTGTTGGATTTGGATTTTTATTAATGCAATTTATGTTTGATGTTCTTATGGTTAATTCCCTAGTTGTCATTGTTAATTTCTTGCAATTGGGTAGTTGTAGATTTTATTATTTCTTGTAATTTAACATGCTTTCCTTTTATGCCTTCCAAGTGTTTGGTAAAATGCTTAGTTGGATGTTAGAGTATATTTTTAGCATTCTTAGCTTGGAAAGAGAAATAGGCAATCTTGAGTCATGAATACCCAACTTATGTTGCTGAGATTAACTAGTCTTAGAAATTCTTAGCCGATGGTTTTGCTCTTTCATGTTTTTGGCGCCATTGTTGGGGAATTGGAATGTGTGCTTGTTATTGGTTATTGTATATATGTGAATATTAGGAATATGCTTGCTTTTTGCTTTTTTGTTAGTTGTTGCTAGTTTTAGGAGTTTCTTTTTATTATCTTTGTTAGCTTTTATTTTATCTTCTGTTTATACCATGAATTATCATCACTTTGGCTGAGTTTGGTTACAATTATGTTTTTAGAGAATGAAAGCTTCAATCATACTCACAAGCCCCATACCACCATCCACCTCTATATGATCCTAATCTATACCCACCATACCAACCACCATATGAACCATACCTAGAGCCACCACCATTCCAACACCACTACTCCCAAGAACCACAAATTCCATATACACCACCTCAAGACTTTCACTAATGTGAACCACCTTCCAACTATGACACTCTTCCTTCAAACAATGAACCCTCTCTTCCACCACCACCTTCATTGGACCAATCTTTCCAACCCCTAATGCAAGAACAACAAGAACTTCTAATTTGTTCCCAAAAGCAAGGGGAAGTGGTGGCTAACTTAACCGAAGTGATGAGCCAATTGGCATCATTGTTCTGAACTATCCAAGACATCCTTATTGTTAAATGTGGAGGATTAGTTGAGGAGCACAATGAGAAAGAGAATTTGGAGTTTCAAGCTGAAGAAGAGAAGTTGATGCACCACTATTTTGTGGTGTATTCTATGCTGAATTTAGGGGATTTTATCACCCTTTTCCCACATTTATTCACTAAAATACCATGGTTTTGTATATTCTCCCTAATTTGTGCTTAAGAGTGAAAACATGCTTTTTAGGCCCTTAAATTACTAATTTTAATTTACCTTTGATTCCACTAGATGCCTTGATTTATTTGTTACTGATTTCAGGTTGAAAAGGCTAGGAATGGATCAAAGGAATGAAGAGAAAGCATGCAAAGTGGAGAAATCATGGAAAATCAAGGATTTGGGATGCAAACATCGATGCTCACGCGCAGAAGACGCGCACGCGTGGAAACGATGAAGTCGCATGGCGACGCGTACGCGTACATGACGCGTACACGTGGATAGCAAAATGTCAACCGACGTGTACGCATAACCCACGCGTACGCGTCGATGCTCGCACGTGACCTCATTAAAGTGAAAATGCTGGGGGCAAATTCTGGGCTTCCCAGGCCCAAATCCAACTCATTTTCTGAGCCTATTAGATGCGGAAATCAAGAGGAGTCAAGGGGGAAGTCATAATTGAATTTTGGAGGGAATGCTTTAGTTAGTTTCTAGAGAGAGAAGCTCCATCTTTGATGCGTGAGCATCTTTCCTATCTTTTCCTAGTGAATCTGCATCTAATTTGTTGAGTTTAATAAAGAATTAATTATCTTTTAGTCAATATGGATGTTACTTTGAGTCTTTTGCAATTTTGTTTATTTTAGGTAGCATTCGGCTGGATTTGATGGAGTTTTTGCAGTATAAGAACCAAAGGAGATGGCAGCAATGAGCGATGCGTACGCGTGACTGATGCGTGCGCCTGAGTTGGAGCTTTCCATGGCGACGCGTGTGCGTGACTGACGCGTACGTGTGATTTGAAGATTTGCACAGCGATGCGTGCGCGTACCTAATGCGTCCGCGTGACTCGCAGAAAAGACCATAGACGCGTACGCATGACTAACGCGTACGCGTGACATGCACCATGTGCAGAAAACGCAGAAAAACGCTGTGGGCAATTTCTGGACTGTTCTGAGTAAGTTTTTAAGCCCAGAAAGCACAGATCAGAGGCTGCAGAGTGAAGGAAACAAGTGGTCCCCACCCATCAACTGAAGACTTGTTAATTAATTCAAATTTAAATTAAAATATTAGTTTTAGAAAAAGATATGATTTTAGTTTTAGATAATAGATTTTAAATTATTAGGATTAGATATAAAAGGGATTCCAATAGGGTGATTCCATCTGAGCACAACATTATTCCATTCCAATTTACAATCCTAGTTTTCTACTCTGAACCATGAGCAACTAAACCTCCACTGTTAAGGTTAGGATCTCTGTCTATTTGTATGGATTGATTTTATTGCTTTTTCTATTTTAATTCATGTATGGATTTATAATTTAAGAATTGTTTTCGCTCTTTATCTTATGAATTTGGGTGGAATGGAAGTATGACCCTCTTTCTACTTGAGTTCTTGTATAACTTGGAAAAGCTCTTTATTTGAACAACAGCTTAAAAACATATTCTCCTAAATTTTAATTATCTGGATTTAACGGGATACGTGATATATAATCCTTTTATTTTTGGGTAATTAGCGTTTTTGTGGCATATAAACTGGAATTTGATCATGCAGCTTCTAATTAGAATTAATTGACCAAGGAATTGGCAGTTAATGAATTTTAGAGGAGACTAGAAAGTTCTAAGGAATTAGGGTCTAGTCATATATAGTTTGCCATAAATTAAATCCTACATAATTAAAATAGTTAGTAAGAAAAGTTAATCCAGAAAAATAGATAACTCTGAAACCTTAACTGTCCTCTCCATATTTTATTCCCAACTCATTTACTTTACTATTCTAATTTTTGTATGATTGTTTAATGCTCCTTGAATATTCAAACACTCTTTTCTGTTTGTCTAACTAAGCCAATCAATCAATCATTGTTGCTTGATCCATCAATCCTCGTGGGATCGACCCTCACTCACCTGAGGTATTACTTGGTACACCTGGTGCACTTGCCGGTTAGTTAGTGGGTTACAAATTCCGCACCACTATTCTCTCTAGAATTAGGTTAGATGTAGATTAGGATTTCTTAGATCTAGGTTTAATTCTTGCTTTCATCTACTTTTCCTTTACAATTTCTTGTTCCTCTACCTCTCCTTTCTCTAGTCTAGCATTTTATTCTTGTAATTATTTACTTTTATGTTGATGCACTTTTGTTTCTTCTATTTTCATTTTAATGCAATTTATGATTTGTGTTCATTTATTGTTGATTTGATCTATTGTTGTTAATTTCTTGCAATTAGTAGTTGTAGATCTAAATTCCTTGCAATTTTATTTTACTTTCCTTTTATACCTTCTAAGTGTTTGACAAAATCCTTGGAAGGATGTTAGAGTATATTTTTCTCCTCTTGGCTTTGGTTGAGTAATTGGAGACTCTTGAGTTATCAAACTCCTTTGTTGATTGATAATTAGAAGTTGCTAATTGACTTGAATGTCACTAAAGCTAGTCTTTCCTTAGAAATTGACTAGGACTTGTGGACTCAAGTTGATTCATCCACTTGACTTTCCTTCATAGCTAGAGGTTGACTAAGTGGGAGCAATGAACAATTCTCATCACAATTGATGATGATAATGAGGATAGGACTTCCAATTCTCATACCTTACCAAGAGCTTTCTTAGTTGCTAGTTTAATTCTTGCAATTTACTTTTCTTGTTCCTTATTCAAAACCCCAAAATATACATCTCATAACCAATAACAAGAACACTTCCCCGGAATTCCTTTGAGAGACGACCCGATGTTTGAATACTTCGGTTATTATTTTTAGGGGTTTCAAATTTTTGTATGAGAGGATTCTTTGTTGGTTTAGAAACTATACTTGCAACGAGGATTTATTTGTGAAATTCTAAACCGTCAAAAATCCACTCATCATAGCGAAAAGCTAAGATGAGACACTCTACTCCATCCTCCAAAGCCAAAAGGAGTTTCACGCAACACTTGCCTCAAGCCTTATCGGTATTACTTCTACACTCCAAGCTCTTATTTCTCGCATAGAATCAACCTCCACCTCTACCACTCAAGCCTCAAACTCAAGTGCATTACCCTCTCAACCTCTACCCAACCCCAAAGATGGCATCAATGCCATCACCTTGAGGTCTGGAACCAAATTGCAAGAGAGGAGTGAGCCAAGCCCAATAGAGGTCACTCAAGATGAGGATGTGGTTGAGATAGAAGAAGTTGATGAAGAGGATGAAGCCCAAGAGGTAGTTGAAGAAGTGATTGCTCAACCAAGGGGTGGAATGCCTAAGGATGGGGATGTCGTGCAAGAAGCTACTCCAATTCCATTTCCAACATTGGCAAGGAAAACTGATGAGCAGATAATTTATACCCTTTTGGCATTGTTTTTACACAGTTTTTAGTATGTTTTAGTTACTTTTTATTATATTTTTATTAGTTTTTATGAAAAATCACATTTCTAGACTTTACTATGAGTTTGTGTATTTTTCTATAATTTCAGGTATTTTCTGGCTGAAATTGAGGGACCTGAGCAAAAATCTGATTCAGAGGCTGAAAAAGGACTGCAGATGCTATTAGATTCTAACCCTCCTGCACTCGAAATGGATTTTCTGGAGCTACAGAAGCCCAATTGTGTTGAAAACTAGACATCCTGGGCTTTCCAGCAATAGTCCATACTTTGCTTGATATTTGATGGCCCAAACAGGCGTCCAAAGCCAGCCTTAAACTTCCTGGCATAAAACGCCCAAACTGGCACCAGAATTGGAGTTAAATAACCAAACTGGCACCTAAGGTGGCGTTTAACACCAAGAACAGCCTATGCATGTGAAAGCTTCAATGCTCAGCCCAAGCACACACCAGGTGGGCCCCAGAAGCGGATTTCTGCACTATTTGCACTTAGTTACTCATTTTCTGTAAACCTAAGTTACTAGTTTAGTATAAATAGCACTTTTTACTATTGTATTGCAATCTTTTGATCATTTTTAGATCTGAGACTTGGACTTGGTGGCTGGCCATTCGGCCATGCCTAGACTATTCTCACTTATGTATTTTCTACGGTGGAGTTTCTACACACCATAGATTAAGGTGTGGAGCTCTGCTGTTCTTCATGAATTAATGCAATTACTACTGTTTTCTATTCAATCACGCTTGATTCTATTCTAAGATACTCACTCGTACTTCAATCTAGAGAATGATATGATCCGTGACACTCATCATTATTCTCAATTCTATGAACGCGTGCCTGACAACCACTTCCGTTCTATCTGAGCTCAACGTAGTCATTGGGCGACAGCTTGAGTGTGTATCTCTTGGGTTTCTAATACACGGACCAAGTCCGTGAGATTAAGATTTTCATGGTAGAGGCTAGAACCAATTTGCAGCCATTCCTGAGATCTGAAAAGTCTAAACCTTGTCTGTGGTATTCCGAGTAGGATCTGGAAAGGGATGACTGTGACGAGCTTCAAACTTGCGAATGTTGGGCGTAGTGACAGTGTGCAAAAGGACAAGGGTCCTATTCTGACACTAGCGAGAACCGACAGATGATTAGCCATGCGGTAGCTGTACTTGGTATTTTTCATCCGAGATGAGAAATCCGACAGTTGATTAGCCGTGCAGAGATCATACCTGTTATTTTTCATCCGAGAGGATCATACAACTTGCCATGGAAGGGAGCATGCATGGTTGGAAGAAGGCAATAGGAAAGTAGAGATTCAGAAGCAACAAAGCATCTCCAGACGCTTATCTGAAATTCCCACCAATGAATTACATAAGTAACTTTATTTTATTTTATGTTTTATTTATCTTTTAATCATCAAAACTTCATAACCATTTGAATCCGCCTGACTGAGATTTACAAGATGAACATAGCTTTCTTCAAGCCAACAATCTCCGTGGGATCGACCCTTACTCACATAAGGTATTACTTGGACGATCCAGTGCACTTGCTGGTTAGTTGTGTGGAGTTGTGAAAAGTGCGAATCACGATTTCCCACACCAAGTTTTTGGCGCCGTTGCCGTGGATTGATTGAGTTTGGACAATGATGGGAAGCAGAAGCTGGTGAATTAAAAATTTATTAAAATGGTTACGTTGCAAGTATAGTTCTTAACTCACCGAAAATCTGCCTATCAATTCAGAAATATGTCACAGAGAGTTTAAATTAAAATTACTGGGAGTTTTAAGTCCCAGGTCGTCTCCCAACGAGTTGCAGAAAAGTGTGCTGTTTTATTAATTAGATGTTCCAAGAAGTTGAGCTAACTAAATTGGAATTTAAATTGAGGAATTTTAAATAATATAAATAAAAGCCTTGACTGGGAATTGATTGGTTAGAATCTCTATCATTGATGGAGTGATTTTTTAGATTGATTTATAATTAACGGTTACTCTGTTTGGTTATCCTTACTAGGTAAGGGAAAGTCAAACAAGTTGGAATGCCAGATCTGTTCACAAGTTGCAACCCACTTAGTTCAAAGGGATTGGCGTCGGTGACAGGATAGCAATCCAACATTTAACCCAATTACAAATTTTTCCTTCAATCCTTCCAACTCAAGAGTTCCTTTTAATCAACTCCCCATCAAGTAAGGAAACTACTCACGCATTGTAAATAAAGAATCCATAGCACATGAAAGGGAATTAAAAGAAGACATGATTATTGGAATTGAAATTGAATTAAGAAGAAATAATCCTTGCATTAATTAATCATAAAAGTATTCAAATACAAAATTGAACAAAGCAAAGAACATGGAAGAATGAAACCAAGTTAAGAAAACGAACTAGAATGACGAAGTCTTGATGAGGGAAATAACTCTTCTCAATGTTCCAATGCTCAGATCAATTCAAAATTAGAATCCTCAAAACCTAGAGAGAAAAACATAAGAGAGTAAAACTAGATCTAAAACTACTGAATGAATGTGTGTTATTTCTGCATATTCTCTGACTCTAGTCTGTTGTTCTGGGCCGAGAACTGGGCCAAAATAAGGTCCAAAATTGCCCCCAATGAATCCTGCAGATTATGCAGATCACACATGTCACGCGATCGCGTCATCCATGCGGACGCGTCGCTTGCGCTTTTTCCTCTCCACGCGTTCGCGTCGTCCACGCTACCGCGTTGCTTGCGCTTTCCAATGTGGTTTATCAACCTCCCCACACTTAAATATTAGCATGTCCTCATGCTTAATTGAAGGAGATAAGGAAATAATTATGAACATGTAGAAACTCATGAACTGCAATGCAATCCTACATATATAAATAAATGCAACTATATGATTATTGTCTACTTGATCAAAAGTAAATAAGCCCTTCAAAACAATTACAAATCAAATTCCACTAATTCTATCATTATACAATAAAACCGATAAAAGTGCAAGAAGATAGCTTATGAAAGTAGGAAACATGAAAATTCAAGCATTGAACCCTCACTGATAATGTATGTACGCTCTAATCTCTAGTGTATAGGGTGATCACTCTATCCTTCTCTAATCATGCTTTCTAACTTTTGTTCTTCTCCTAACCAATCAACAACAGTTAATATATCAATGCAAACATCATGAGGTCTTTTCAAGGTTGTAATGGGGCTAAGGTATAGGTAGGGATATATATTTGGTCAAGTGAGCTAATAAATTGAATCTTTAATTAACCTAAGCTCTCTCTTAATATACATATATTCTATATACTTTTAAATTCATGCCTAGCTACACGTAATTCCCTTTTTCAACCCATACTCATGTTTCAACTTTGTATTTTAATTCTATCATATGTGCATTGATCTTTGAATTCTGAATTTCACATTGGGGTAATTTTGTCCCCTTATTTATTTGTTTATCATCTTTCTTTTTTTTTTTGAATTAAAATAAATAAAGCTTATCAATGCACATAGATTTTTGATTCTTATAGTTTCACATGAATAGGTATCCAAATTCCCTTTAAATTTTCATGACACATCCCCTTAACAACTTTTGTTCCCACAATTTCCCATACTTAACTAGCACACACAATTCTATCTTAAGCTAACCAAAGATTCAAATTGGGATATGCAATTGTTTTTCAGCTTAAGGTTAGTAATGTGGTAAAATATAGAACAAATGGGGTTTTAAAGGCTCAAAGTGGTTAACAAGGGTAATTGAAA
>NC_029792.2:69086780-69087641 GCF_000816755.2 Arachis ipaensis
TTAACTAAAATATCCTAATTATTGGTGCCAGAGAAGAGAATTTACCTCCAGAAGTCAGGTACTGACCGACCTCCCCACACTTAAGGCTTTGCACCGTCCTCGGTGCCATCTGTCAGAAACAGGGGTGGGCTGGTAGCAGTATCTCCATCATCGGGACCGTCATGGCTCCCTGTGCTAGTAAAGGAAGTGGAGTCCGGGGTGTCTGAGTCTCTGAAGCGTCCCTTGAGTAGCTCCTTGAGGTGTTTGAATCGGCGCTCGTTACGGCGCTCTCTCATCTTTGCTTTCTGTTCTTGCCGATCCAACCGTTCGATTATCTGCTGGAGCAATTTCTCAGTTGTAGATGCTTGTGGTGTTGAAGAAGGATTATCTTCAACTGGAGTAGTAGGAAGGCTTGTAGTGGCTGCTGAGAGTCTAAGGTATTTTCCGTTAGGGACATATTGATCATCCCGTGGAAGCATGGCTTTGGTGTCCCCAGCTCTGTAGGAGACTCCGGCTACTGAGACAAGATCTGAGACCAAGGCGGGGAAAGGTAACTTGCCCATAATTTGTACGTGTTCCACAGCATTCCGGATATGTCTTGAGAGATTCAGAGGTTGGTCTGTAAGGATGCACCATAGTAGAATAGCCATGTCTGCAGTGAAAGAGGACTCACGAGTGCTCGGAAAGACGTAATGGGACATGATCTGTGCCCATACGCGAGCCTCCAAGGTAAGTGCTGAAGCCAAGATTCCCTTAGGGCGGGTACGGTGGTATCCGTAGATCCAACGGCTGCCAGGTAATGCGATGACTCCGAGAACGGAGTCCCAGTCGAATTGGTATCTCTGGCGCTGAAGGGCGGCTTCTTGAAAAGCGTCCATTCCT